>NW_024043372.1:31986338-32011200 GCF_014851395.1 Micropterus salmoides
TATTGTTTCTGCTGGGGACCTTACACCTTTTTCGTCTGCTTTGGCACGGCTTACCCCGGGTATCCCTTCCATCCTCTGGCTGCCGCCATGCCTGCATACTTTGCCAAAAGCGCCACTATCTGGAACCCAGTCATCTATATCTTCATGAACCGACAGGTGGGCACAGCGGTATCCTTGCCACATTAATCACATCTAAATCAAACATGTTTGGTTTATATATTTTTAAAATGCTTTCTTATTCTGTACCTTACAGTTCCGATCATGCATCATGCAGCTCTTTGGCAAAGAAGGGGAGGATGGCTCTGAAGTATCCACATCAAAGACAGAGGTCTCCTCTGTGTCTCCTGCATAGACCTCCATGTTCTCCCTTTTGGAAAAAAACTGAGAGCCATTGTAATTTGTACAGCAAATACTTGTTTCTTTTTTTTTTAGTAAAGAAGTATAGCTTTCTGGCAAATGGAAAAGCAAAAAAATAAATAAATACATAAAGCAAAAAAATAATTATACCTGTTTTTTTCTTTTGGGGATTTTATTTACTTGTGCAGAGATCCTTAGATACCATTAGAACCTTTTTCTTTGCAGTGGTGTTAATGTAACTGTTTAATAAGACACCTTTTAAACATTTTAAAGTGTTAAGAAACTACTATTAATTAGTTATGGAGCAACTCCAGATTGTTCATCTTCGTAGATGTCTTTTTTAGTAGAACTGAGCAAAAGAACAAACCACAGGGGTTGACATACTATCACTCACGTACATATTCAAAAGTACTATTGTATTCGGCATTAATACCGACAGTTAGAAGCCCAAGACAGCGCTTCCAGATTCTCTCTATCCTCCCCCTGGGAGTTGGCAGAAATAGACTGCATGATTTTGACAACAGAAAACAATCTGTCTGTTGTTATTTACACAGCACTTAATGGTCAACAGGGGTGTTGTTAGGATCTTGAAACACTGGAGGCGTTACCCAGACCACATTGCACCCCCACACCACCACGGTAAGTCTACAATATAATCTTCACCTTCCTAAATCTGTACCAGACAGTTGACTCAGCATTTACATAGTCTAAATGTATTATTATTTTTTTTTTGCAACTAATAGTTATAACATAATAACAACCATCATCTAATCAATTGGGGGTTCTCCCCAAGGAAAATTTGAGACATAAACATTTCCTGCATTTTGGTGACATTATCTCTACCAATTTATGCTTTTTCTGCATCAATTTATGGTGGAAATGTCTTTATTTAATATACATGTTTCTCCTGTAGCTGAACTTTTCTCATTTAATATCATCCTTGTTCAGTCAACACACATGATTTAGTCTTCTCTCCTTTTTGTGTCTTTTGTTTGGGCAAGCAATCTCTTCAAATGTGCACATGGCACCTAAAAATCTGATCTGATATCCCCAAAAATCGAAACTAAATGAAAACACTTAAAAAAAAAAAGGTGAAAAAACGGAAATATCCTGGCAGCTGGGACGCCAGAGAAATACCGTAAAATAACAGTAAATAACCCACTCGTAAAAATATGGTAATATTTACTTTAATTTTACATAAAATCTTGTGCAATTTTTGGGGCTTTTATTGTTTAAATAAGAACATATACACCTGTAAAACAATTAAATTACCTTTAAATATAGTTGAACACTGCTATAATACAAATAATCAGGCTTAAAATTTATAGTAGAGTGCTGCTTTTAATTGAGTTTTATTATAGAATTTCACATAAAAATCTTGTTAATGCAATCAATATATATTGTAAAAATTTGCAAAAATACTAGATTTTCTACTAGATTTTCCTTTAATAAAAAAAAAATACTGTCAAAATACTGTTCTAAAACTGGTAATCCGCTTTGTGTATGGGTTCATTGGACTTTTGGACCATTCTTCTAGAAGGGCATTTGTGAGGTCAGGGACAGATGTTGGATGAGAAGGCCTGGCTCGCAGTCTCCGCTCTAATTCATCCCAATGGTGTTCTACCGGGTTGGGGTCAGGACTGTGCAGACCAGTCAAGTTCTCCACACCAAACTCGCTTATTCATCTCTTTATGGACCTTGCTTTGTGCACTGGTGCGCAGTCATGTTGGAACAGGAAGGGGCCATTCCCAAACTGTTTCCACAAAGCTGGGAGCATGAAATTGTCCAAAATGTTTTGGTATGCTGCAGCATTAACAGTTCCTTTCACTGGAACTAGGGGGCTAAGCCCAACCCCTGAAAAGCACACCTTTACACAATTGGCAAATGCAGTCAGGCCAGTACCATTCTCTTGGCAACCGCCAAACCCAAACTTATCCATCAGATTGCCAGACAGAGAAGCGTGATTCGTCACTCCAGAGAACACGTCTCCACTGGTGGCGCCGTGCTTTTCACCATGTATCCGACGCTTTGCATTGCATTTGGTGATGTAAGGCTTGGATGCAGCTGCTCGGCCATGGAAACCCATTCCATGAAGCTCTCTACGCACTCTTCTAGAGCTATCTGAAGGCCACACGACATTTGGAGGTCTGTAGCTCTTGACTGCAGAAAGTTGGCAGCTTCTTCAGAGGCGCCGACTCCACTCTGTGATTTTATGTGGCCTACCACTTCAAGGCTGAGTTTCTGTTGTTCCAAATCACTTCCACTTACTTAAATAATATATTATAAAACCACTAACAGTTGACCTTGGAATATTTAGTAGTAAGGAAATTTAACAAATGGACTTATTGCACAGGTACCAAGCTTGAATTCACTGAGCTCCTGAGAGCGACCCAATCTTGGAGCTGTGTCTAACAGTATCCAAAATATTCTTTAATTTGACCCAATTAGGTTTCTAATGAATAGATCTGAAAATGTCATCAATAAGGTATATAAAAACTAAACTACTGTTGTTTCAGGAGAACAATTCTTTACACTGAAATGTTTGACTTGTGTGGCTTATTTGTTGTGAGCATGGAACTGAATAAATGGTCTGTAAATAGTATCAGATGTGTGACTTTTGTTTTGTGGTAGTACTTTAAAAGGTCTGTTGGGTGGTGTTGGCGCAATGGATAAGACACATGCCTTTGGTGTGAGAGACCTGGGTTCAATCCCCCACTGTGACCCATCCACGTGCAACCTCAAGTTGCTTTAGATAAAAGCGTCAGCTAAATGTAAATGTCTGTTTTCCAAATATCCATAATTAAAGGCGATATTTGTCAATTAATAAGAAAATCTATGTCAATTTACAGAACAAATGTTTTTTGTTATGGTTAACTGTTACTAATTGTATCAAGTTTAAGAAATGTTTTCACAGTATTAAACTTATTTTTAACAGTTTTTTCATTTAAATAAAAATAATATTCATGAAAATACTGGAAATTCCTGAATGTATTGCAACAGTTTATTTATGTCAAAAAAAACATTTATGTTAAAATAACATAAATGTTATGGTTAATCACAGCTACAGGTTTTTCATGTTATTTTACATAAGACATGTAAATTCACAGTTTAATTTAGCAATTTTCTGATTTTTTCATGTATTTCAAAAATACAAGAAAAAACTGAAATAAAAAGGAATGAAATTTTAAAATTACAGATTTTTTTTTTTACAGTGCATAAATCTCACCACGAATCCACACAAATTTTTTATTTCAGTGCAGCTCACACTCACTACAGATGGGAGCATCTTGGAATAGTGAGAGAGCCCCAAACAGAACAAAGATGTCTCAAGCAAGAGATGCAGAGACACAGAACTACATTTGCTTAACATTTAGCTGATGCTTTTCACCATGTGCTATGTACACTCACCTAAAGGATTATTAGGAACACCTGTTCAATTTCTCATTAATGCATTATCTAATCAACCAATCACTGGCAGTTGCTTCAATGCATTTAGGGGTGTGGTCCTGGTCAGACAATCTTGAACTCCAAACTGAATGTCAGAATGGGAAAGAAAGGTGATTTAAGCAATTTTGAGTGTGGCATGGTTGTTGGTGCCAGACGGGCCGGTCTGAGTATTTCACAATCTGCTCAGTTACTGGGATTTTCCCGCGCAACCATTTCTAGGGTTTACAAAGAATGGTGTGAAAAGGGAAAAACATCCAGTATGCGGCAGTCCTGTGGGCGAAAATGCCTTGTTGATGCTAGAGGTCAGAGGAGAATGGGCCGACTGATTCAAGCTGATAGAAGAGCAACTTTGACTGAAATAACCACTTGTTACAACCGAGGTATGCAGCAAAGCATTTGTGAAGCCACAACACGCACAACCTTGAGGCGGATGGGCTACAACAGCAGAAGACCCCACCGGGTACATCTCCACTACAAATAGGAAAAAGAGGCTACAATTTGCAAGAGCTCACCAAAATTGGACAGCTGAAGACTGGAAAAATGTTGCCTGGTCTGATGAGTCTCGATTTCTGTTGAGACATTCAGATGGTGGAGTCAGAATTTAGCGTAAACAGAATGAGAACATGGATCCATCATGCCTTGTTACCACTGTGCAGGCTGCTGGTGGTGGTGTAATGGTGTGGGGGATGTTTTCTTGGCACACTTTAGGCCCCTTAGTGCCAACTGAGCATTGTTTCTGACCATGTCCATCCCTTTATGGCCACCATGTACCCATCCTCTGATGGCTACTTCCAGCAGGATAATGCACCATGTCACAAAGCTCGAATCATTTCAAATTGGTTTCTTGAACATGACAATGAGTTCACTGTACTAAAATGGCCCCCACAGTCACCAGATCTCAACCCAATAGAGCATCTTTGGGATGTGGTGGAACGGGAGCTTCGTGCCCTGGATGTGCATCCCACAAATCTCCATCAACTGCAAGATGCTATCCTATCAATATGGGCCAACATTTCTAAAGAATGCTTTCAGCACCTTGTTGAATCAATGCCACGTAGAATTAAGGCAGTTCTGAAGGCGAAAGGGGGTCAAACACAGTATTAGTATGGTGTTCCTAATAATCCTTTAGGTGAGTGTATATCAGAGGTCGCATGCCTCCGGAGCAACTTGGGGTTAAGTGTCTTGCTTAGGGACACAGTAGTGGATGTGTTGCAGTGGGAACCAACCCTGGGAATCTCACACCAAAGGCATGTGTCTTATTCAATGAGCAATTGCCACTCTGCTCGCTACTGGTCAGAGGAAAGACGCCATGCCATGAGCGATTCAAAAGTCCTAAAAGATACCTGAACTAGTTTTCTGTGATGTTGTTAGTGTTCAGATGAACCCAAATAAATAAAGAAATAAATATAATGATACCAGTAAAAATAATAATGAATAATAGTAACAATAATAATAAACACAAAATGTGCATCTTCTTTCTGTTCCTTTATGAACAAAAAGAAATAATAAAATACAATAATAAAATACACAATGAGGTAAGGGGAGACATTATTCACACAGATCTTGATGAACGAAATAGTTCAAAAGTTCAAAATCTTTACTACCTACATGCCTGTCTGCATTTCTCACAACATCTAGAGTCCTGAGGGATCTCCTCCCAGAGTTGGATTAGGGCCTGAGTGAGCTCCTGGACAGTCAGTGATACTACTTGGCAACGTTGGATGCACTAATACATAACAGAAGTTTTCAATTGGATTAAGGTCTGGACGCGAGGGCCAGTTAATGGCATCACTGCCTGTGTTAACCAGGAACTGTCTACATAACAGTACATAACATCAAACTACAAATTGGCTCCTCAACAATCACTCTAACCAGGGTGGTGAGAAACTTGGATGTCGTGATTGATGACCAGCTGTCCTTCTTAGACCATGTTGCTGCTGTCTCTCGGTCGTGCTGCTTTGCTCTATACAACATAAAGAAAAATCAGGCCCTATCGCAATGCCCTCCTAGTAGGTCTTCCAGCTTGTGCGTTGAAACCCCTACAAATGGTTCAGAATGCAGCAGTCAGCCCAAAAAGACTCATTTCACTGCATTACTCAGCAACCTCCTTTGGCTCCCCGTGGCCTCCATCAAATGCAAGTCACTAATGCTTGCATACAGAGTGACTACTGGATCCTGCACCCATCATCTACCTAAACCCCAAAATACAAGCTTACGGTCCTTCTCAGGCACTACGCTCCTCCGAACGCCGCCTGGCTCTGCCATCCCTTCACACAAAGCAATCTCAGTCCCAGCTGTTCTCATCTGTGACACCACAATAGTGAAACAAGCTACCACACGTCCTCAGAGCAGGAGTGTCCCTCTATCACTTCAAGAAGCTCTTGAAAACTCATCTCTTACGGGAACACTTTCTCGTATGACACCTCTAACCCCCTAACATTGTATTTACCCCAGTGGTGCTATTAGCTTTTACTAGTATTTATTGCTGCTCTTACTAGTATCTATTTTCACTTGTAGACCTCTTACTGTATTGATGCCGTATTGCTTGTTTGTTGTTGCTCAAATGTAAGTTGCTTTGGATAACAGTGTCTGCCAAAGGAGTAAATATAACGTCTTCAACATCACTGGCACAAATTGGAAAAATTTTCTGTACCAATTTCGAGAAATTACCCTATAAAATCGAACAGCAAACATTACACAAACAGCTAAATTTTTCTGAACTTTGACCTTTGATCACCTTTTTTATTTCGGTTGCCTTGTACCGTGCCTGAGCACGATTGTTCCTCCTCTCCACTCTCCTGTGCATCCGAGCCCGGACACATTTATGTCATGACTACATACAATTTGCTGTTTTGAAAACAAGCGTTCTCTCTTTGTAACAGGTTTATTTGTAGCAATAGGCCTAATGTTGCTGATTCTTGATCTATATAACTTAAACCCTAAAATGATTCAATGCAAAAAACTGAAAATAAAACCAAGTGAAACATCTTGTTTCTAATAGACAAGCTTTGTGATTCTCCGGAAACATCTCACTTCCTGAAGCCACACATTCTCACTGCTTAGTTCTTATTGTAATGTTCTCTGACCTCAGCTGAAATATTTTCTTAAAATGTTCTACTGTAAAACTCCTCAAACAAAAGCTCAGTAGAAGAAAACCAGGAAGGGAAAAAAAGGAAACACTTTGGCTTCATTTCACCTTCTTTGTGGGTTTGGCCTTAAAATTTCATCCTCATACCCCCCCCCCCACCACATGCAATGTTTTGCAGTGTTTATCTAAAAGTGTTTTCACATGCCTGTTGAATGCCAATTGGCAAACTAGTGTAGCAAAATGCATTCCAATGTTGACAGTTTTGCTAGTATATTATAAGTATATTACTGAATTACAAACTGAGGGTCAATCAGGGAACATGCATTCAGTTTATCACATTTGCTCAATGTTTTGTGTTATGTTATGATTTCAGAAATAGTGATTCAAGAATCACTGTTAGTGTTCAGGCATTCAGAAAAGACTATGCATAATGAACAACTTTATGTACTGTTTAATCTATAAATGTGTTTTCTATTTACAAATCATCATACATACATCTACAAATCATATATATTTTGGATAATACATTAATCTGCAAAATAACTAGTAGCTAGCTGTCAAATATATTTAGCGTGCATTCTTTCCTCACCAAAGAACCAATAAAGAATTCAGAAACACAAAAACATTTATTGTACCACATCAGTGCGCCCATACTTTTCAAACTCAGAAATGCTGAATTCTGTCAATAAAAATAAAGGACCAAAGGAAATATCCAAACAACAAAATATGGGGTGAAATATTAAACTTTCAGCTGGTTGCTCACTGCTAGAACACGGGCCCCATGTACTTACAGCAGCCGCCGGGGTTCAAGTCCGACCCATGAACCTTTGATGTCATGTCTCATCTGTTCTGTCACAAATAAAGGCACAAAAAAAACCCCAAAATCTTTTAATAAAACAGAAATACTAAACATTCCATTTAGTCCATTTGGGCCCCTCTGTGATGCCTCTTACTCTTATGTGCCTTTGGCATCTTTGATCCATGCTTGCAAACAGCAACAACGAGGTGGCATAGTTCTGTGTTTGTATGTTTTACTTTTGTTCACAGTTGATCCAATAGAGTTTGGGTCTTTCTGTGAGATCTATGTTTGAAAAAGGGTGTGAATTTGTGAACAAATGTAAAAGTGTTTGCAAAAGAAGACTTCCGCTGTGCTTAGAAGGTGATGATGAAGATCAAGTGGATTCCAGTGTCATTAAAGGTGTCTTAGCAACTGAGAAAAACTTGTGTAGTATTGAAATACATTAAACGTTACCTGTTTTGTACATTTTCTTCAGATATTTGATCCAACATTAGCAGGATGTAGTTTCACTCATAAAAAAACTTTATGCAGCTTTGTAAAGGCATTTAGATTATCACTGCAAAGTGATTGAAATTATGACTGAGTCTGGGTAACCAAAATGAGAAGACACTAAAGACACTAATTAATTTGCGAGAGTGGAACAAATTTGGGTATCCCCTAAATAGCTTTGGATGCACACAGCTTTCATTTTATTTAGACTAAACATAGCAATTAAATGTTATGTTTGACTATGACTGTAAATGACCAAGTCTTTTTTTCTTCTTCCTGGATCACCACCAGGATGTTTCATTTAATTATTTTTATAAATGTTTTTTTTAACCCATGTTGGACCATAGCCCAAGATCTGATAGGACCAAACAGTGACGAAAGTATTTCCCTGTGGGTATTAGGCATTCTCCCCTGTGACTTTGCTTGCAGTGTGCCCTGTTCTATGAAGAATTAAAAGTGTGTTACTTGCCTCACACCTGAGACACAGACAAATCTGGTGGTTGCCGGTTCAATCCCCGGATCGGTAGGATAAAATCTGGGTGTGGAAAGTAAACCAAGCAGTGCTTGCCCTGCCTCATTTACCTCTGAGGTGCCCTTGAGCAAGGTCCATAACCCCAACAGCTCCAGTGGAGCTGCTTAGTGGCCAGCAGCTTCCAGGTGTGAATGTGTAACAATGTGAATGTGATCAGGGCCTTCCTGTAAAAGAGAGGCAGCCTCTTCATACAAAATTCATAAAATAAAATGTTTGTGTTGTGGTGAGCTCTCATTCAACTGTCACAAATCTAATAAATATGTCAAAACTGGACTCTGCAGAAAGAAACAAATAAAATTAAAGGCTCAACACTTTGTCAAAGCTGTTGCAGCTTATTCACATCAAAAGGTGTTTTAGCTGTTCCACATTTGAATTGAGCAGACGGATATCAGCTCACAAATAGGTTCCTGTTTGTGTCTTAGCCTAATTAACTGATTAGTTTTAATCACAGTGCAAAATACGTTTATTGCTTTAACGCAAAGTGTTAAAGCACTTGTAATTTGATTGTGACCTAATCCTATCAGGAGTCTGAAGCATAGACAGATGTATAAAAGCAAAAATCAGATGTGAAGCCCCAGTCACCCAAGGAGGTTCCATCTGACAAGCTGACTGCTGAGGACCTCCTGAGATCAGAATGGCAGAAGAGTGGGGAAAACAGGTTTTTGCTGCCCTTGCCTCCAGTACCGTACAAAATAAGACAATGTGAACTTGTGAGACCACATGAGATTCTAAACTTTTGTTTTTTCTCCTAGGTCCCTTTGAGGGTCCGAATTACCACATTGCTCCTCGATGGGTTTAAAACATTTCGACACTCTAGATGTGTTGAAAAGAACACAAAACTGAAAAAGGCTTCCTTGCAGCATTTTATGCTTGATTAATACTTTTGTTTGACTAACAACACAAGGAAGATTGGTCGGCTAGCAGCTACTTAGATTTGCTCCAGCTTTTACATTTCATCATGACATCCCCCCCCAAACCCCACCTCCCATGCCCAGTCTTAAAAAGTCCATCGGAGGGGTTGGGTTCATTACTCCACAATCTTCAAGAATTGTTTAAAAATTTCAGCAGCCAAACTAAGTTTTACCATTATACATAGGCAGCCAAGTCAATAATCATGCTCCCCCTAGAAAATGTTAAGCAATAAGGACTCAATTTCCTCCATTCAGTGGTGGACAGTAACAAAGTACAAGTACTTAAGTACTTATATATTTTTCAGTATCTGTACTTTACTTGAGTATTTTTAGTTGTTGCAACTTTTTACTTTCACTTTGCTACATTTCTAAGCCAAATATCAACTTTTTACTCTGTTACATTCTGCAGGAGACCTCGTAGCGCACCTGAGTGGAGAAGCATTGAAAAACAAATGATAAAGCCGACTTGGCGCAGATAACAGTAAGCTAATGTTCATGTGCAGCTTCAGTGAATCCCTCTTTCTGTCCGTCCTGCTAACCAGCTGAGCAGCACATCTCTTGTCTGTTGTGTATTGGTTGCTTGCCAGACTGTGACTGAACAATGAGTGAAATACAACTCTTTATTACTTTGATAAACGCCAACGAGCCACGGTGTATATATACTGCAGCTCGGAAAATATAACCGCATTGCAAAAATGTTTTATATGCACATGTGCGTAATTAAACTCATGCATTCCAGCAAGAAACATCTGTGGGACCAGTCCAGACACAGATGTGATGGCACTCCTCATACATCATTTAAAAACAAGACAGTCTCTCAGTCAAGGTGTAGTTACTACTTTGGACTAATACAAGATGGGAAGCAGTGGATTCACATTGACTTTCAAAATGTTGATTAGCTGGACAAACTGGGCAATATGGATCCACATCTCAGTAAATAATAAGCATCACATATTCAGCCAAGTCATGTTATAAATAGTTTTTTATATTTGAAAATGTATTGAAGGAAACCTGGAGGACCCGTTTTAATGGGCCTGATGTAGCTGACATATAGAAGATATCTATAATTTACAGGAGCTATGCTGAAGTTTGTCAGTAGAGATGCTGGATCATCAGTCAGTACAAGCACAGTTGATCCACATCAAGCCTCACCCAGTACGAGCACAGACCCAGTCCAGACGTCTTTAGCAGGTCCCACAGACCCATGTAACATACTGGCAGCCTCAGCCAGTACGAGCACAGCCAGCATCAGATAACAAGCAGCTCAGACCCTAATGGAACAGTTGCTGCTCCAACAAATGACCCAGCAGATTGGCCCTCAGTCTTAACAGACTTTATGAGGACTGACTTAGTGACAGCCAGTTTGTGACAGATTGGTAACGTAGCCGGGTTGAATTTTGCTATATAAACATCTAAAAACTGAAGCTAGTCTTGCCCTGTTTGGGACTTTGAGTTGCACTTTATCGGCGGTGCTGAAGTTAACATGTTTGTGGTGAGATTTCTGCCTGATCACAAGTGTGTCAGTGTTGTGATTGTCATTCGCTACAACTTATAATGCTGTTTTCAAACGTGTCTTGAGTGAATTTAAAAAGATAGGTTGCTTTTTGTAAGATCAATAGATTTTAATGTGTAGTACTTTTGATTTTCTTAAGTATTTTTAAAACCAGGTACTTTTTTACTTTTACTTGAGTAGGTTTATACTGGATGACTTTTACGTGAGTAACATTTTTTGTGTGGTATCTGTACTTTTACTTAAGCATGAAAATTGAGTACTTCTTCCACCACTGCCTAAATGTTAATTTTCAGTCTTTCAACCACAATTGGAGCACATTTTAATAGCATGAATGGATTTGTCATGTTGTTGCTTTATGAAGTTCATTTAGAACAATGTTTGAAACACTTTTAAGTGTGTTAAATGGATTAGGCTATTCTCATTTTTGAAGCCGACTACGCCAAACTGAATATTTCGCTTGCACATATTTACATACTGTCATGCACATACATACATACTATCATTTTTAAGTATGTATGTATGCGCAAGATTAGTATGTATAAATGCGCAAGGTTACGGATGTAAGCGAGGTTAAGCAGGGTGCGAACTACAGGGGGAGCTTAGCTCCCCTTAATAAAACATCAGCTCCCCTAAAAGCCACGATTTGTGATATTTTGAGGGTCTCTAAAATAGATCATGGATCCATGCGTAAAATCAGGAGCGTCAGACTTCATCCTGCCAGAGAGAACGATCTCCTGCCCCTGGCCCTGTATGCGCCACCGTCCCACTCCCTCTCCGGTACGGATTGTGACTCTAGTACGACCGATATGCTGTGAACGGTTCGTGATTGTTCCCTCTGGCTGGATGAATATTACGCATGATCCATGTACTACTGCAGCTGGGGGCTCCCCACAGGGTCAAGCAACTTTCTAAATTCTTCCCTCTCACAGAGAAAGGTCAGGTCTCAAAGCTGCAGCTGTTGTGTGAAGTGTATCCTAATTGTAGCAAAATGCCTGATACTTTCACAGCCAGCCCCAGGCCTACATGATTGCAGCTATTAATGATACAGCAGTAACAATCACAGTGATCTCCCCGAAGGCTATCGTATAGTCCACACACTGAGAATAAGTATGAATATATGTGCAAACTGAGTATGTATATATGTGCTAGGTGAGTATTTATGTTTGTGCGAGTTAGAGTATGAATACATGTTCGAGGAATGGTAGTACAGTGGTTAATGCTCTTTCCTTTTGGTGTTGGAGACCCAGGATCGATTCCCACTCACTGCATCTGTCATTGCAGCAGGTCTGGGGATTATGGGGACATTGATAAGAAGGTGAGACAATGTTAGCTATCGAACTATGATTCTTATCTCTGTGAGATTGTCAAATGATTAATGTTGTTCATTGTCTTTATATTTTCAGATGAATGTAACTTAAGCTGTGCCCTTATATGGAGACCTAACGATATTAACAGGTCCTGCTGTCTGTCAGCCTCTCAGCTCCACAGGAGCCACTGCTGAGTTTGTTAACCCCGAGAATAAGGAAATATTGCATTTTCAGTTCTAGCAAGAGCAACTTTAACTTGCTATGTACATGGAAGAGGAAAGTTATTTACTGCTTGATAAGTCTTTTATGTGGAAGTGTCGACACACAGCCAAGCTGAAGGAATAAGGCTAAAATTATTTTCATAGACGACATAAGCACACATCAATCAAATCAAGGCATTATTATGTATTACTCCTGTTCATTTAGGCATTCAGACTGTCAGCGATCATGTGTCTCATGTGTCAGCTGCAGCTGTGCTACTTAGTCGTATTTCTGTAATATCACAGTTTGCTCTTCATTTGTAAAATATGAAGCTCTGCTGCAAGTGGACATCTGGTCATCTGCTGCTAACACCGCCTCTTTTATGTGACCGTGCTCACGGCTAGATTGGGAAATCCTGGGTTGACTTACCAAATTGATAATCAGCTTTGTGGGACAGCTAATCCCGATCCCGATTGTTAGGGTTAGTGAAACCAGATAACGTACAGTTATCAGCCGGGGTGAATGTTGAACTCGCTTCGTGGTACAGGCCCCAGGTTTGTCTAGCTGTGTGCTCACATACTGTCACTAAACAAGTTACTGTGAATGATTTGCTCTTGCTTTTAAAGGCATCATATATTCTTTGTTGCAGCATTGAATAGCTGTCACACTCACACTATCTGACGTTTTTGCTTGGCAAACTAGCTACAGTAGGCTAATGTTAACATTAATCAACCAGTGTTAGCAGCTCTTGTAATCCTGGTCAATAAGAGAAGCCAGCTCTTGTACCAGTGCAAAATATGATCTAAAGTTGGACTGGATATGTGCTGACTCAGCAGGGATGAGAAAAGTTGATCGACAGGAGAACTGAAAGCAACACAGAATGACTAAGAGCTGCACTGCATTAGATTCTGTTAGGGGTTTAGATTTTGAATTGTCACCTGCCATGAGTTTTGTGTTTCCTTTAATATAAATAAAAACATTTCCACCATAAATTGATGCAGGAAATGCAGAAATTGTTGCCGAAAATTCACCAAAATGCAGGAAATTATGTGTTTGTTGAACAAAATGTACTGGGGGAGGACACCAAACCCTCTACCACGCATATATTTCAGCATTCATGTCATTGTATATAAAATACAACAAAAGGCAATTCAGAGCAAAACACTGAACTTAGCAGCTTTAATTAATTTGGCCAGCAGGCGCCTCTTGACCACTGCTGTAGGTGAAATGTGAGTCGCGCATTTTAAACAAATAAAGCACAGGGAGGCGTCACATAGGCCCACGGGCACTGAACTATGTAAATACAAATCCTCTCCCCCTGTAATATGTCTGCACAACACAAACCTGGAGGAATGCATATGTAAATATGCCAAGTTGTTACAGTTCTATTATTCTTTTATAACTTGCATCTGTTTATATATTATTTATATATTTTTCATTTATTTACACCGAGTGGGCCACACAGTAATGACTACAGTATATACTTGCTAAATATTGCACAGTTTAAACAAAAATCTGCCTCTACACTCACTACTTAATTTATTTGTCCGTGATTTGCTAACGTTACATTGTGAACAATAATTTTGTGTTGAAATCATGAAAAGTCCACTCTCTGTGAGCTACTACACAAACGCACACATGGAGCCAAGGGGCATAGCACAAAATCCTGAGCCCTGTGGGCATTCTCAATGGGCCACTCCCCACGTCCACGTCTAGTAATTCTAGTATCTCTGTGTACAGTGGGAGGGGGTACACTATGTATACTGTATAGTATATACAGTATACACTGCCATGTGCCAGCATACTTTAAAGCTTCCACCATCATCCCTGTCCCCCAAAAAAACAAACCAAAAAGCAAGGACCACAGGACTAAACGACTACAGACCTGTTGCCCTGAGATCTGTGGTTATGAAGTCTTTTTAGTGCCTTGTGTTGTCCCACCTAAAATCCATCACAGACCCACTCCTGGACCCCCTGCAGTTCGCCCACAGAGCCAACATGTCTGTAGATGATGCAGTAAACATGGCCCTTCACTACATCCTCCAGCACCTGGACTGCCCAGGAACCTACGCCAGGATCCTGTTTGTGGATTTCAGCTCTGCTTTCAACACCATCATCTCAGCCCTGCTGCAGGACAAGCTCTCTCAGCTGAGCTTGCCTGACTCCACCTGCAGGCGGATCACAGACTTCCTGACGGACAGGAAGCAGCACATGAAGCTGGGAAAACATGTCTCTGACTCCAGGGCCATCAGCACCGGTTCCCCTCAGGGCTATGTTCCTCACCCTCTGCTCTTTTCCCTGTACACCAACAACTGCACCTCCAGTCACCAGTCTGTCAAGCTCCTGAAGTTTGCAGACTACACCACGCTCATTGGGCTCATCTCTGGTGAGGATGAGTCCACCTACAGGTGGGAGATCGACCATCTGGTGACCTGGTGCAGCCAGAACAGTCTGGAGATTTTAGAAAGAGCGCAGCCCCAGCGTATCATCCTATCACTCCATCATCTTGGATGACTATGCAGTCACCACTGTGGACTCCTTCTGCTTCCTGGGCACCATCATCTCCCAGGACCTCAGGCGGGAGCTAAACATCACCTCCCTGGCCTAACCCTAAATAGCCCAGCAGAGGATGTACTTCTTGCAGCAAGGATGGTGGTATCATCTGGTAAGCTGCTGCCACCACCAGGGACTAGGGCAGGCTGTAGCGTATCATTCTGTCTGCAGAGAAAGGGGTTGGTTGTCACCTTCCATCTCTTCAGGACCTGTACGACTCCAGGACTCTGAGGCATGCAGGAAAGATTGTGGCTGACCCCTCCCACCCTACACACGAACTGTTTCAGACACTCCCCTCTGGCAGGAGACTGCGGGTCCATCAGGACCAAAACCTCTCACCACAGAAACAGCTTCTTTCTGATTGCAGTGGGCTTCCTCAACAAGGCCCAGGTCGCCACACTGACTGTCATGCTCTCCTCCCCAAACACACACACACACATGCACACACACTCCTGACCCCACACTTTACAACAACGCTCAACTGTCTTATACTTTTTGATGTCCTTACTTTTTATATATTTATATTTATGTTCATGTGTACCATAAGCACCAATTTATACCTTATACCAAGGCAAATTCCTCCTACGTAAAAATGTACCTGCCAATAATTCTGATTCTGATATAGAATCAGAATTTTTCTTGTTGTAAAAATTACTGTTGCTGCTGTAGAAATACATTTATTTATTAGATTTTTTATGTAGCTATCCTGATAATGAGTAAAATAAATAAGATGTGTTTATACAAAATATGTGAATAAAAAAAAAGATGTAGGATTCTGGATGGACTGACACATTTGGTACATCCCAGAGAATTTTCAATACTTTGTTGCCAGTGCCAGAAATTGTTGTTTTGTGTGTGTGCGTGTGAACAGCTTTATATATAGATGGATTCGAGGTCCTGCAACTCCTGGCTAGTTTGGGAAACCGCATTTCTAAACTTTCTTTTATTTATTTATTGTTAAACTCTCTTTTATTTTGGCATTCAGCCGGATGTTGTGGGTGACGTCATTGTGTGCGCGTGTCTACCCTCTTCCCACACACGTGAAGTCAGAGAAGACTACTTGGGTGAAGCTATGTCGAAAGCTAGTACGTATTTTGCTCGGCATGGACTGAATGTGTTCACTCTCTAAATAACTGTAGATGACGTTAATGGTTTCTGTCGTTTCTTACATTTTACAGAACAAAAACGAGCCAAACGTCTCGGTTTCCTCGGAAAATGTAAGGTAGGCGCTACTCGGCCTGCTGCCTGTGGGTCCTCGCGTTAATGCTGGAGCTACGAGGCAACACCTCGGCTGTCATTTGCTTTTCTGTGTCTGTCCCTTCTTTTTTACTGTCTAAGGCTATGGTCTGTCCAAGTTAAAACAGTGTTGCGTTCCCAACTCTGTGTTTCTAACAGTTAACTTAGTTCATCCTTTACTTTCAAAAAAATATCGTAGTCTGATGTCAGGGCAACCCAAATCCTTGAAGGTAACGTAAGCAGGAATACACTGATGTATCGTCCAGCTCCATGTTAAGGGATATTGTGATGGATGCTTACACAGTGTCAGTGGCACAGACTGGTGCATTGGCCAGGCCCCTCTACGGACAAAGCATTTGTCGGGGCCTCGGTGTGTTTATGGACTTTTATTCTTGCATTCTTGAGAATTGTATGCAAGTACAGTACATCACGAAATGAGCTCTTAACGAGAAACATCTATCCAGCTTCACTCAAGTAAAGTTTTCCCCTCAGCCGAGTCCTTGAGTACAATAAATAAATAGTGTAACATTACATACAAGTAGTGTTGCCAACTTTGTCACTATGAAATAAGGGACAAAAGGTAGCCTGCTGCAGCAGTGCGGGAATGGTTTTGTGTGAATATACAGTGTATTGTTTAAAGCAATTTGTTATAATGATAGCTAATCTTTTAATTGAATATTTGGTAGCTTTAATAATAGTTATTTACAGCAGGTACATTTAACACAGCCCTTTAATTAAACCACTACCTGTTATCTTTACTATTTGTCTAATACTTAACACTTGTGACTCTTGCACTGTAGGTTTAGAAAAGGTTATCCCCTTCATGTACATATGACAAACTAAAAAGAACATATTTACTTAATGTGTTTGATTTCCAGTTAATGCTTTTTCAGTCAGTTAATCAGAACTTGATGAATACCATTTGCAGTTTCATCACTATCTTCATAATAGTCAAGTAACTTGCACCGCACTCATCAGAAAAATCTGTGTTACGACAGACTGTGATTCTTACTGCAGAATCATTAATAGCTGCAAGCATGTAGGCCTGGGGATGACTGTAAAAGTATCAGGTATGTTTGTCTTATTATTATAATGATGATGATAATTATTATTATAATAATAGCTGCGGCTGTGTTTATGACCTGACCTTTTATTTTCTCCATGAGAGTGTAGAATTTAGAAAGTCGCGTGGCACTGTGGAGAGCCCCCAGCTGCAATAGTGCATGGATTATGCATAATATTCATCCAGCCAGAGGGAACGATCACGAACCGTTCACAGCGCATTGGTCCTAATAGTGACACAACCTGTACTGGAGAAGGAGTGGGGCGGTGGAGTGTACAGGGCGAGGGACAGGAGATTGCGGAGCGACTGGCCCGCTGCGGACAGTCGGTGATTGTTTTCTCTGCTCTGCATGATACATGATGATAGATAAATATAGGGATCTGTCAATAAAGCATGCTGTCAATATTTTAGAGCCCCCCCCCCAAAGAAATATCACAAATCATGCTTTTAGCGGAGCTGATGTCTTATGAAGAGGAGCTGCCCCTGGCTCCCCCGTAGTTCGCACCCTGAGCGTAGTAGTGAAAAAACAGAACAAGAGAGGTCACGTATAGGACACCTCAATTAGGCCTTATATAAGGGACATCCCGGCTAATACGGAACTGTTGGCAACCCTACAGACAAGCCTCGTGGCTTTCAGGACCATGTATCTGTGATTTAAACAATAATAGATCACTGATGCAATACAATCTCTCTTTACTGTAGGACCATTTTTTTGCCAGTGCCAGACCTGCTGTCTGCTTTTTGCTGTGGGTGAAAATTAAAGAAGCGGTCTAAGGCCTCTGCTTTTGGCCATGTGAAAAAAATCCACATTTGAAGGGGCACTGACTTCTTGGCCCGGTCTGTCTCAGTCAGCAGGCTGATCCTCAGCCTGGATGAGTAATTAGGATTAGGATGTAATATGTTAGTATTCCAGTGAAACTATCATTTTAGTAGTTTTTGTTTCATAAACCCAGAAAAAAGATCTGGCTTGTGGGGAGTCTCTAAGCCAATCAAACAAAAAACAGGTTTGCTCCCTGTTTCATCTGTTTCATTACGTTCTGAGGTGGAGTATGTGGTGGAGGCTGTGTTCGAAACAAGCTTAAAATGCTGTCTCAGAAGAAGTCAAACAGGACAGCGAGTCATCAAGTGCTGACAAACAAGCCGAAAATGTTTTTAGTAGTTGCTTCAGTGTCACTGTGTGTGCCTTGTTAAACAAGGCACACAATTGTACAACTGTACAATTAAGATCAGATAATGTCAAATATATACTGAGTATATGGAAACGATATCACATGCTAAAGCACACACTTAGCAGAGAAGGTCCGGTACAGATCTGTTGCACTACAGAATTGGTGATTAGAATTTGTATTGTTTAATCAGTTAAATGTGTAAGTTTCCTTTTTTAATTTCACAAATGTGGTGATACATTGAGTGTTTTAAAACATTTTTTTTTTACAATATGTTTGGCGTGTTTTCTTGTCTGTAGACTGCAGATGGAGGAAAGGGTGGTGCTTCAGGGCGGACAAAGAATTCACAGCAATCATCCGGGCAGCATGTTAAAGACCACAGAAACCCAGAAGAAATCAGGAAAAAGAGGGTGAACATTTGAAAGTCTTCCCCACACTCATATTTAAGGCTACAGTGCTGATATTTTGTTTGAGGTCAAACAGTCTCTCAAAACACATCTTTCATTTTAGCTTCAGGAACTCCAGGAAAAGCAGAAAACCTCTAGAGAACGAGAGCTGATGAAGAGGAGGAATTTGAAAAGCTTTCAGGATGACATCCTGCAGCGACAGAGAGAGTTTGAGCAGAGGGTAAATGTCAGCCTATTTTGTGGCAGTTAATATCACTGCATAGTATTAAAGTTGCTGTTGTAGTGATGTCTGTTTCCTTCTCTGTTTACAGGAGACAGAGATGCTGAGTTTGGAGAAGCATGTTAATTTTGAAAATGAGAATTCAAGAAAGGCATATTACAGAGAATTTAAAAAGGTATATACCTGCTCCATACATGCCACAGACTGGCCCATATCTGATGATTACAATTTTAGAGGCCTATACATAGATGTGTCACTCTGCAATTTTAGAACCCATTTAAAACACATGAATGTTGGAGAATAGTTATTTAATGACGCCGCTACCACAAATAAGGTAATTGCCTTTTAGTAAATGCATTTACTCTCACATGGTGGATTAAATATCTCAGTCTTCAGTAAAAACATGGTACAATCTACTTTCTATATCTTGCCTTCACCTATATTAGAAACATAATAGAACATGTGTTTCTCCTATACTGTATGATTGGGCTTTTATTTCAAAAAGACCTTAGTTTCCTGTTAACATTGTAACATGAACACTGTGTTTTAAAAACATGTTTTTTTTTTTTTTTTTTAAAGGTAGTGGAGGCCTCAGATGTGATTTTGGAGGTTTTGGATGCACGTGACCCTCTTGGCTGAAGATGGCCCCAGGTGGAGCAGGCTGTCATTCAAAGTGGAACGAACAAGAAAATAGTTTTAGTGCTGAATAAAATTGGTAAGTTGGATAAATACAACTTTAAAAAGTACAGTACTGAGCAAAATGTTTTAGGCAGGTGTGGAAAAATGCTTTCAAAATATGTTGACATGTCCAAAGTGAATGAACAGAAGAAAAATGTAAACCAAATCAACATTTGTTGTTACCGCTCTTTGCCATCAGTTATTCTAGGATCTGTGGAGGCCATACCATCACCCACAGGACTCTCTCGCTCATTGTCATGCCACAGAATACATTTAGGCCCAAGCAGATACCTCCCTGACGCTATTGCATGGTGAATACATGGCACCAAACTTGCAAGGAACCACCACCATTTTTAACTGTTGCCTGCAGTTATTCATTCTTGTACTGTTCTCCAGCTCTTCAATGAACAAACTGCATGCTACAGCCAAATATAAAAGTGTTTCACTCATCAGCCCAGAGCACCTGCTGCCAGTTTTCTGCACCCCAGTTCCTGTGTTTTTATGCATAGTTGAGTCACTTGGCTTTGTTTCCAAGTCGGACAGTGTTTCCCATTAATTAACGAGACCATGGCGGCCGGCCACAGTCTAATTTGTTCCGCCATAGTTTCAAAATGAACAGAATTATTATTATTATTTTTTTATTTTATTTTATTTTTTTACACATTTCCTAATAACATTACAGACCTAACATTGTTTTGTTGGCGCTTCTGTAAGCTCGCATGCTCACACACTTTGGCACCCGACTCGACAGTCTCTTAAAATCCTGTGGGAAACACTGTCGGAGGTATGGCTGTTAACCCCAAGTCTTCCATGAAGGTGACTTCTGAGCAGACTTCTCCGGACTGTAGATAGGTGTACCTTTGGGTTCACTGCTGGACATCTTCCGATTGCAAAGAGAAGTAAGCGTGATGTGTCCTCCTTCAAAAGAGCATTTACAGCACATCTGGAAACATTGGTCTGTCTGGGAGATACCTCGCTGATGTAGTAATACTACCTTGTGTCTTGTTTTTGCGGTGCTCAGTCAGGTATATGACTTTTGACAGTAAACTGTCCTCAGCAGCCTCACCTTGTTAGCCGAGTTTGACCCAGTTGTATTCCTCCTACACAACTGTTTCAGTTAATGAGTGTGGTTCAACCTATAGGTTATACAAATCATACCAAACAAGTGATCAAGAGCACCTGTTTGGTATAATTGTTTAATCGTACACCTGACGATATGCCTACAAAATCCCTGACTTTGTGCTAGTGTACCTGAACTGATGCTGTTTTGAAGGCAACTAAAAGTAATTTAATTTAGATTTACTCAGTTTACATTTTGTTAATTTATAAATATAATCTATTAACATGTTTGTTTTTGCACTCTTACTTTACAGCATTTTTTTTCCACATCTGCCTTAAACCTTTCCACAGTACTGTGTATCTTTTGGGAACTGTCGTTATTCGTTATAGAAAGTAGGCACAACCATATTCAGTAATATCAATTACTGTGATTACAGATTTGGTGTCAAAGGAAATTGTGGAAAAGTGGATTAAATATCTTCGTAATGAGTTCCCTACTGTGGCTTTCAAAGCATCTACTCAGCAACAGACTAAGAACTTGGTATGAAGTAAAATCTTTATATTATGATCATCTAAAATGCTAATTGAGATTAAAATAATTAAAGCTATAGAATAACATCATTTCACATAAACACTAAACAGTTTTCTCCTCTGTCTCATGCCATGGACAGAAACGCAGTAATGTACCAGTGACGCAAGCCACCACAGAGCTTCTTAGCACTAGTGCTTGTGTCGGTGCAGATTGTTTGATGAAGCTACTCGGCAACTACTGCCGCAACCTAGACATAAAGACGGCCATCACTGTAGGTGTTGTAGGTAAGCAAACATCACATCAGTAATGGTTCTCTCTATGTATAATGCACAGTTGTCCAAAGTTAAATCATGTTGTCACTCCTGTAGGTTTTCCTAACGTGGGGAAGAGTAGTTTGATCAACAGTTTGAAACGGGCACGAGCGTGTAGTGTTGGAGCCACTCCTGGTGTCACCAAGTAAGTATATAGGAAGTTGCTGATCCTGTGAAATCCTGCTTGTTTTTATTAGTCTTGCTGATGGTGTTGATGAATTTCAGGTGCCTTCAAGAGGTTCATTTGGATAAACACATTAAGCTACTAGATTGCCCAGGCATTGTCATGGCAACCTCAACGACTGATGCAGCAATGATACTTCGTAACTGTGTGAAAATCGAACAGCTTGTGGATCCCTTTCCACCTGTTGAAGCCATCCTTCGACGCTGCAACAAGGCGCAGGTATGTCATGTCATTCTTACAATCTTTTTGCATGTTGCTTGATTGTGTCACGCTGCCATTCCAGTAATTTTGCTGGATGTGCAGATCATGGAGCACTACGGAGTTCAAGACTTTCACACAGCTCTGGAGTTCTTGGCATTGCTTGCTCGACGTCAAGGCAAACTAAGAAAAGGAGGACTGCCTGACACTGACAAAGCTGCTAAGAGTGTGTTAATGGACTGGACAGGGTGGGTAAAAATGATGATTTTGGAAGTTTTACAAATGACAATCAGCCAGTGTTTTTAACACTGTTAATTTCTGCATGTTATGTTCTTTAGGGGAAGGATCAGCTACTTCACGCACCCTCCAGAGACCCACACTCTGCCCACGCACGTCAGCGCTGAGATTGTTACGGAGATGGGTAAAGCTTTTGACTGGGATGAGCTGGAAAAAGGAAATCAGGAGGTTCTTGCAGGTAAAATAAAGGGTCATTCCACCCAAATCACAAAAAAAGTTGTATCTTGAAACAGTGTCCTAGTTATTCAGCATAATCCACAGACCTAGGATAGTTAAATGTTGTTGAAGTACATTCAGTAGACACTTTTTTGGTGGGGATAGGAAGGCTGGGGCTCCTAAGATTTCCTTGTTTTTTTTCAGATTATACTCAAAGTCATTGCTCAAGAGTTAGATTTTCTGTTTGCTGTGTTTCAGGGTCATCTTGTCCCGATATCCAAATGGGATTCTGCATGGAAACCACTGGAATGACACAAGGTGGCCTGGGTGAACCAACTTCTGACCTGGAAATGGTAGGGGGGTCTTTGGAAGAGCCAGAATTTAAAGATGAAACTGAATCTATGGAGGATGACCAGGACCCAGAGGTGTGAAACAGTGCAATCCTTACAACTAAGTGTTTACTGAATGACAGTAAGTTACTTTATATCTGTAAAATGTGGTTCTTAAATTAACTTTGTGTCCTAGTTTGGACCGATGACAGTGGAGATAAAATCTCAGAAATCAAAGACCGACTCCCCTGCAAATGATGCTGCATCCAGGGCTCCAGGTTTAAAGGATATCTTTAACATAGATCCTCTACAGCAGGGCCAGGCACTCCTGGCTGCCAGGAAGAACAGGAAAAAGCAACAGAAAAGAGCTGGTTTGTATAATATCAGTCTCAGTCAAATATTGTTTAAATATTGTTATTATCATTTTATCTGAGTTGTGTTCATGCTATGATTTCATAAGAATGTATTTTTTCCTAATCTAGGGAAAAGTAAAATAACATTAACGTCATGTTAGTTTTGTCAAACAGGCCTCATTTTACTCAGTTTTGATTGAAGCAAAAGTTAAAAAAGAAAGTGTTCAAGATAGGCTTCATCAGTTCATAGTGGGGATATTATACGCCAGTGTTAAAGTGGCTAAGTGGGCCTGATATGTGGCCTTATGCAACAGAAACGTCTATTCCGCGTAAAAGGTTCTATTCTTACATAATGTTTATTTTGTATACCATATGCAGCTGATGGTTAAAACATGTGCATCAGTAATATAATGTTATCACACAGGGAGGCTTCTTTTGGGAGTAATGTTTCCACCTGACACAGATTATTTATACTTGTTAAAGCACTTTGTAACTTGTTTTTAAAAAGTGCTCTACAAATAAGGATTATTATTATTATTATTTAATCATGCAAAAGAATTGAAACATGTCTTTTTTCTTTTTTTTTTTCCCAAATGCAGACAAAATTGCCACCAAACTCTCAGACACCTTGACATCTGCCATGGACTTCTCATTTTCAGATATTTGAGTAAATGTATTGAAATAAAATATTTAAAGAATAGATGACATGCTTTGTCTTTATTAGATGTTGCTACAGTATTCTGATCCAAATGCAAAACTTAAGCTTCTTATGACCCTTGTAAAAATGATTCAGTCTTTTATGGTTTTATGGTTGTTTTCATAAGGTAGAGTATATTCCTGCCCAGCCACTGTTTTTTACAACCATTGGACAAGTTTTGCTTTTAATACAAATTATTGTTTTGTATAGTTTGCACCGCAGGGCCCTTTGAACTTATGTAGGTGCTATGTGTAAATTGCACTTTAACTAGAGAGCAAATAAGGACTTAATGTCAGGTTAAACTGCAACACGAAGGCCGATTCGAAAGTTCAGGAAGCTCCTAGCTGTCAACAAGTTCCGGGTAACCTGCGTCTGATGACCTCAGCCCGTCGGCCCAACGTAAACAACGCTGTTTAGGACCGTGGCTAGCCACTGTTGAGGAACTTGTATTCACCGACTCTAAAATGGCCAAGAAAACGGAGGACTTCGGGCGTAAATGGCTGTGATTACGTTAAACAAATCTACTGCCAAAGTACGGTTTTATCTTAACTTATTTTAGAGTAATCAAGCTAGGTAGCATTAGCTTTGTGGGCAAGTAACGGATATTAGCTAGCTAGCTAAACTGCAACTTCCTATTTTTACTTCGCTGTGCCTGTGTGTTGGTACTGCTGAAACACTAATGTTTTCAACAGAAATAGCTAACGTTAACCTCTTCCCAGCTGGCGGATGACATGTCTCTGAAAAGCCAATGTCACGCGTCTACTGTGTACACGATAGCT
>NW_024043372.1:32011700-32055368 GCF_014851395.1 Micropterus salmoides
TAGAGCCTTTAGGTTACACTTGAATCCTCTCAGGTACTACACATATTGATACCACAGACTTGTGGCAAACTGTGATATCCTACCAAACCTATGCCCACTGCATATAAATTTTGTGGAGCTCCTTTAAACTTGCTACATTTTTGGTTACATTTGTGATTTTTTTGTCTTACTGAGGGTCTGAAGCATGTATTACCTACAGCAGAAACACATTCATCCGCATCCAAAAAGGAAGTGCAGAGACTGGAAAAAATACACCAGACCGATCACTGCCCATGGCATCTTGACCACCCAGCCAGATTCCAGCCAGACCCAGCTGGCGGTATCTCTCTCCAGATGTTTTGAATCTGGATCTTTGTCCTCCAGGATATTCAACCTCTCCTCTAGCCTCTCTCTCTCCTTCTGTGTGTGTCTGTCTCTTTTTCTACTTTTGTGAATGGTGTGTTTGAGTTTTGCCTCTTGTGTGTTTGTGTCATTTGTCCTGTTCCAGGTTCCACTGTGCAGATGCTCTGTATGTTACAATCTATCTATAGTCATCCTAATTGTCCAGACTGTAATTTCCTCATGTTGGTCTATTCACATGACATCTATTTCCTGTCGTCCGCACTAGGAGACGGATCCCTCCTCTGTTACTCTGCCTGAGCATTCTTACATTTCTTAGATTTAAGGGAGTTTCTCCTCATCTGAATCGAGGGTCTAAGGACAGAAGGTGTAGTATGCCGTACATTTTATAAAGGCCCTTGAGGCAAGTTTGTGACATTGAGCTATTTAATCAAATTGATTTGACTAGTCTAAATTTTGGTCATTTTTGAGGAGAAATACAATAGGCCATTGTTTTAATAAATTTTCTGGCACAAAAACTAAAGCTTAAGAATTTGAACTATATCAGAATTAGACTCACTAATTGTGTAATGTGTGAGTAACTATAAAATGTAAAACCTTCTTTTGGTTATTAAAACCACCAAATTCCCTGAAACAATGTTGAGGACACGGTGAGGACATGGCCTTGTTGGTGGTAACTCCTAAATTCTCGTACAACGTTGAACTCATGTAGTTAATGTAGTTGTGCACACCCACTTTACACTTCCCTTTCAGTTTTACCTACAAATTAAGTGTTTCTGGAAGAACTCTCAGCTTGTTTCCACAATGACTGATGTCTGACTGCTAGTTTCCTGCCTCATCTCATCTAAAATGACAGCCAAAACTACAAAATTAAAACTCAATTTGTATTAACCAGAAACACCCTTTTAACAACACATACCAGTTTTAGTGGAATTCCCAGACCACAGTCTGGAAAATCTGGCATGAAATATTATGCATTTATTTAGTTTTCATGTCCCATGGCAGCCTAAATGATCTTTCAGACCTGGCAACAAGATTCTAGGAGAATGGTGAACAGTAATTTTAGCATGAAAAGCTAAAGCCGAGTAATTTAAATAAAATATTACACAAATCAAGAGAAACAATGCAGAATTCCCTGAGTGATACCACAAATCAAAATCAAAAAACATTTTGTGTAATTAGACATCTAATTTAGATATCAAGGCCCAACAGTATTTCACCAAAAATAGGAAGAATTATGTAAATTAATCTTCCTGTTGTGTTTCAACAAGGGGGGCTCTGACTCTAATAGCTGCTGGTGGCCATGTTTGCTTGTGAGAAGCATTTGTTTTCCTGCAGAGTGCTAGCACACAGCTACAGCAGCAGGTCTGTTTGGTGGTTGGACTTAAGCCCTGATTTGGAACAACTCGAGGATGCAGCCACATGGCCAAGTGCAAATAACTGGCAGGTTGTTGTCAAGGAAATTCATAAAAAATGTAAATACAATGTCTATTACATGGGACAGTGCTCAAGTAAGGCAAGTAAATTATGACAGTACAGCACGCACTGTAGTCATTACATTTATGAAACTGTTATAAAAAAGCTTGTGCAAAATGACCATCTGTCTGTGCAACGCACTGCTTCGGATAAAGACTGTTGGTCGGATGATCATAAATTAGGTGTGCACATTCAGCATGTAGCACCACCATGAGGTCAACTTATAAATGTTAGTCAACAAGAAATAACATCATGTTATTTTTGATACAGATATTCATCACCATATCAAAACACACTTTTTTGAGTCAGTAGGTTGACAAAAAATTCTTAATTCACCTTAACCTTTTAATTGCCTCTTAAAAGTCTTTGCTCATTATTATGGAGATACAGCGGTGCAGTACATTTTATTGCTCCAGTGCCCAGTTCTTATGAGACTGCCTGATCTCGTCTGATCTTGGAAGCCAAGCTGACTAGGGCCTGGTTAGTACTTGGATGGGAGACTGCCTCGAAATACCAGGTACTGTAAGCTGAGGTACAGCAGCTTGTCTGTCAGACCACATGGGCCTTCCCTCCCCACGAGCATCAGTTTTTCCTGCTCTAACAAATCAACATTGAGGCCAGAATGTTTTATTGCTGCCTAATATATCCCACCCACTGACAGGTGCTATGGTAATGAGATAATCAGTGTTGTTCACTTCACCTGTCAGTGGTCAGAATGTTATGGCTGATCAGTGTACATGAAACACACAATGACAAAGACCATGAGATGTGGCTGAAAGCTGCAGAGGATGCTGCTACAATAACCTTGAGTTGACATTATTTTGAAGAATGACGTGTTTTTTTCACACTGTTCCATTAAATGTTGCTTCCAGCCATGCCTGTTTCTGCCATGCATAGTCATGATACATCAACATATCATATTTTGTACAGCACTATTTGTCAGTTACTGAGTGCATTAACTCAGCAAATAACCACATAGTATAAGGCTTGAAGACAAGCAAACTTGTTATTGACAAAGAAATTCCAAATGAAGGTCCACTTATATGATTTTTCCAGAGTCAACTGTATCATATGGTCATCACTGAATAGATATTGCTTAGTTGTTTACCCGTCTTTTGTTCAATATTTGAGATGCAACCATTATTTGAAAACGTATGATACTGTAAAGCAGAATGTCAGCTTAATCAGTATGATGAGAACTTCAAACCTATGGTTGTCATTTTCCTGTGGACAGGTAAATATTTAGATTCTATTAAATGTTTCTAGAGAAAACTTTGTTGGATTAGTATGAAAAAACATTTTTTTAAGATGTGCGCTAAGTAGCCAAACTCTTTTCGTCTGTGTTAAAAGTGGAGCTTACTATTTCCAAAGTCAGGGTGTGTTCCATAAAATACCTCAGCCCCTGGGGGCTGCTGGATATTAAGTGTTGCTATGAATAAATATGTGCATTCATTTAGCAGTTCATCGCCAACATGCACTTCTTACAATCTGAAAAAATACCATTAACCTAGAAATGACTGCTAGCTTTTATTTAAGATTATAAGAACCCTGGAGACTTTAATAAGGTAAGTCAATGAGGTAAATGAATCAGGTGAAACTAGGCAAAAATAGCTTTTTATGATAAACAAGCACCATCACAGAATTAACAACAGCATGTTTTATCAGCAAGACTAACTCTAGTTAAAAACCTCTCAGTTTTGATACTGAATGCACTCCAACAGGACTTCTTGCAAGAAAATGTATGCGTATGCATGTGCATGCAGCTGTGGGGAACACTCAGTCAATCAATCCATTTTTATTCAAAGTGCAGAATCACCATGCACTTTACATTTAAAACGAATCCACAGGACAAGCATACAAGGAAGCAAATAAATAATACAATTTAAAAGGAAACAACCATATTAAACCATCAATGCTAAAGGGATATTAAAAAGGACTGACTAAGTTCTAGGGTAGCCCAATAAATATAAAAGGACAAAACATACACACTGCAAGCAAATAAAATGATAAAAATTAAGATTAAACAACCATATTTAAAAACATTTAAAAGGATGTTAAAATGAGCTGGACCTGACAGAGTGCTAGTGTCGGCTGTAATGAAGTGAATATGGTAAATTTTCAAACTTGATTTAAAGATTTTAACTAAGCATGCTTATTTGACGCTCCATCAGTGAAACAAGAAGGACCTGGATGAACACCAGAAACAGGGGCCCATATATATCAAGCTTCTCAGAATTATTCATAAGAACACTGCTAAGAATTGACTTAAGAGTAAAAAAATTCTTAGCTCTAAGCTCTGCTTAAAAGTTAGCTATCAAGCATCTCAGTTCTAATTTAAGTGAAGTGTAAGAATAAAGCTTAAGCGCTGATTCACGGCACTTTGCTGTGCCGCACACGGGATTTTGGATGACAACATAAGCAAGGACCAATCACAGATAAATTCAGTATACGTTATGATATACACATTGGAAATACAAGATTAATAAAGTTGATGATAAATAATAAATAATTAATAATTGCGCCTATTACTCCTGAGAAGCCGGTTATTTTCAAGAATTGTTTGATTCTATAGGATTTTGAGAGGTGTTGTTGGGAAGTCGATGAAACGCTTATTTGCATATTTGCTTCCATGACAATTCGGCTTATTGAAAGTTGCGATGTCCTCATATCATCAGCATTGCATTGCTACATTTGTCCTGCGGCAAAGAAACAAAGTGGTCAGAAATAATATTCCTCTCCTGAAAAACTGTCTTTGTCTTCGCAGTGCCATCACAAGCCCCTACTGGCAACTCCTAACCACTTGAGAGACCTCTCCAGCTGTCTTAAATAACTGGGAGAGTAAGAGTGATTCTTAGCTTTAAGAAATTTGGTAACTTGCTTTTATACTTAAGTTTGAAAGTAGGAGTAAATTTCATGAATTCTCAGCACACACTCAGCAAAAATGGCACTTTGACAAGCTTGATAAATACCGGCCCAGACCAATACACACAGCATCCAGGTGACCAGAGAAAGATCACACCAGAGACCATCTTTGAACAGAGACCGAGGTTACCATCTACCCATATACCACCGCCTGTTATCATGTGAGTGATTTTCCACACGTAAGCCAGTTCTCTTCACTGAAGAAGACCATGACAGTGTCGAAAAAATAGTCAATGGTCCTTGAGTAGAGATTTTTTTGTCACACAGATATAATGTAAGCAATGCTACACTGGCTGTCTGATATATTTTGTTCAGATTTCACATACACGTTTTATGTAATATATTATTTAGATTATTGTTTTCTTAATTGTCAAGGCATTTGTACATTCGCCAGAAAACAACAGTGGGGAAAACAATGATACTAAATATTGGCTTTTCATTCTTAAATCTAATAAACACTGGTATTACTGTCATCTTTCAATACTACATAACCCTAATTCAGTGACAGCCTTGAACTGATTATGAGGGAAGGTTTTACATTCAAAGAGCATCCAGGGGCACGTCCAGGTCACAGATCCAACACTGGAATCTATTCATCCACAACATCCAGTTCCAGCAGTTTGAAGCAGAGTGAATGGGATGCTTCACAGAAGATAGAGACAAGATGGTGGTCATTCCTTCAGTAATCACTTCATTTCTGTATCTGCTCTAAACTTTAAACCTCATTTGTTTCAGTGATTTCAAGTATCATTTTAGCTCACCTATCACACCGGCATGATCAGATCACAGTTTGATGTCATTTGATCTCAATTTTACCTTTTTATATTTGCAAGTTGTGTTTATATTTTGCACCCTTTAACATGCTTTATTGATTAAACATGTTTTAATGTGGTATATAAAGGCAAAATCTAAAATATTTAAAAAAGTAAAAGACTAAAATAGCACAAGACTCAACTGCAGAGTATATATGGCATCATGCTCAGCTATCAGCACTCTGCCCTTAAGTTTTATTAACTGATGCACTGTAAAAAGCAGGCTTAAAATTGTGACTATATCAGTAACAGTAGACCCCGGCCGATAAATCTGCATGCTGATAGTATCAGCAGATATGAGCTAATTTCAGATAAATTTGTATCGGTGTTTATAACAGATAAATGACAATTAAAAAAGAAACGGAGAGACAGAAGACGGATCCTTCAATCATGTACAGGTGCTGGTCATATAATTAGAATATCATCAAAAAGTTGATTTATTTCAGTAATTCCATTCAAAAAGTGAAACTTGTATAATGTATACATTCATTCCACACAGACTGATAGATTTCAAGTGTTCATTCCTTTTAATTTTGATGATTATAACTGACAGCTAATGAAAACCCCAAAATCAGTATCTCAGAAAATTTGAATATTGTGAAAAGGTTCAATATTGAAGACACCTGGTGCCACACTCTAATCAGCTAATTAACTCCAAACACCTGCAAAGGCCTTTAAATGGTCTCTCAGTCTAGTTCTGTAGGCTACACAATCATGGGGAAGACTGCTGACTTGACAGCTGTCCAAAAGACAACCATTGACACCTTGCACAAGGAGGGCAAGACACAAAAGGTCATTGCTAAAGAGGCTGGCTGTTCACAGACCTCTGTGTCCAAGCACATTAATAGAGAGGCGAAGGGAAGGAAAAGATGTGGTAGAAAAAAGTGTACAAGCAATAGGGATAACCGCACCCTGGAGAGGATTGTGAAACAAAACCCATTCAAAAATGTGGGGGAGATTCACAAAGAGTGGACTGCAGCTGGAGTCAGTGCTTCAAGAACCACCACGCACAGACGTATGCAAGACATGGGTTTCAGCTGTCGCATTCCTTGTGTCAAGCCACTCTTGAACAAGACACAGCGTCAGAAGCGTCTCGCCTGGGCTAAAGACAAAAAGGACTGGACTGCTGCTGAGTGGTCCAAAGTTATGTTCTCTGATGAAAGTGAATTTTGCATTTACTTTGGAAATCAAGGTCCCAGAGTCTGGAGGAAGAGAGGAGAGGCACAGAATCCACGTTGCTTGAAGTCCAGTGTAAAGTTTCCACAGTCAGTGATGGTTTGGGGTGCCATGTCATCTGCTGGTGTTGGTCCACTGTGTTTTCTGAGGTCCAAGGTCAACGCAGCCGTCTACCAGGAAGTTTTAGAGCACTTCATGCTTCCTGCTGCTGACCAACTTTATGGAGATGCAGATTTCATTTTCCAACAGGACTTGGCACCTGCACACAGTGCCAAAGCTACCAGTACCTGGTTTAAGGACCATAGTATCCCTGTTCTTAATTGGCCAGCAAACTCGCCTGACCATAACCCTATAGAAAATCTATGGGGTATTGTGAAGAGGAAGATGCGATACGCCAGACCCAACAATGCAGAAGAGCTGAAGGCCACTATCAGAGCAACCTGGGCTCTCATAACACCTGCCAGTGCCACAGACTGATCGACTCCATGCCACGCCACATTGCTGCAGTAAGTACTGAGTGCTGTACATGCTCATACTTTTCATGTTCATACTTTTCAGTTGGCCAACATTTCTAAAAATCTTTTTTTTGTATTGGTCTTAAGTAATATTCTAATTTTCGGAGATACTGATTTTGGGATTTTCATTAGTTGTCAGTTTTAATCATCACAATTAAATGAAATAAACATTTGAAATATATCAATCTGTGTAATGAATGAATGAATATAATATCCAAGTTTCACTTTTTGAATGGAATTACTGAAATAAATCAACTTTTTGATGATATTCTAATTATATGACCAGCACCTGTATGTGTTGTTGTAGCTTGCCATATTTAGTCCACTGTATACTATTTTTCAAGTTTTAGTTGACTAAAAGTTTGGGTATTTTAGTCGGGGTATTTTAGTCAAAAGGAAATCAAAAGTATTTTAGACTAGTTTTAGTCAACCATCATTTTAGTCTTTTCTAACTCATTAGTATAATTTTGATTAGCATTTTGGTCAATCTGCTCTAACCAAAATAGAGATTTTTATCATTTATTCTTTACTTCACTGACCTCACATATAGATAAATTGCTTTGTAAAATTTGAATGTTAGCTTTGTTCTCATTTTTATTGCAAAGGAGACATTAACTTAACCTTAATTCCCCGTGGTTAGCCTTGATGTGCCGCTTCAAGTTTATAGGTTTTTTTTTTTCAAAAAACAGAGTGCCTAATTACATCGGATGGCAAGTCTGATATAATTAGGCACTCATAATCTGTTTTTTTATCTGCCTCACTCTATTTGAAATGGGACCAAATATCTAAGCACCTCTTTCTCCCTAGCATGTTGTGTGCATCACCAGAGTTCGCATCCTCCACAGTACATTAACTAAAAATTGAACCTTGGAACGTCAGAAAATACCATCACAATTTCTGGCATCTTCAAATTGTTGTTTCCAAAAGTTAAATAGGTTCCGTTTACCATAACAAAAGACAAACTCTGCAAATCTTCACATTTCAGAGGCTGTAATGAACATTTTTGCTCGAACATGACTAAAGATGAATTGATTATGAAAATAGTTTGGATTTATACTTTCAAGCTGGTGTTAGCCCCAGGGACTCCCAACAGGTTAATTTTGCCACGCCTGTCACTTTAATTTATCTATCTAGAATTTGTTGAAATGATATGAACAAATTACATTTATGATTGCTATATAAAACACCCAGATTGCACAAGGCTGAACTGCCTGTGTGATCTGGATTTACTTTGTATAGCGCTGAGATCAAATGCCTCTGTGCTACAGAACGGTCCCTCAGCAGGTTGTGTCCCATTCATACTTCCTGTTTCAACCCTAAATACATTACATCATGCAAGCAGGACACTATCAAACCTGCACAGGCCAAATACCCACCGCAGTGAGCATTTCTGATACCAGCAACCATCCTGTATCACAGTGGGGAAATCACAGGTCTGTCAATGCCGATAGGATCCTGCCCACACTCTGATGTGAGATGAAACAACTCAAGTGCCAGCACACTTTGGCTGAACAGCCAACAATAGAGAGTCTCAGTAAAAAAATGTATACTATTACTATCTATTATGGTCCCGTTCCATTGTTGGAATGAAACAAGACAAGTTGGACTGTTCTGTAGATAGGTCAATCAGCCCAGGAACAATGCCACAACATGCAAACGACAAATGGACACTCCTATCCCATCACGTCCAGAGCAAACAGAGCCTGTTCCCTGCACTGCAGATACAGCCTGTTTCTAATTGTGATTGTCTGCAGTTGGTTTTATAATCCAACCAGCAAAGGGCAGTAGTGGACCAAAGTTTAGAAAAGTGAGCTTGTGACTGGGAAGTCGCCAGTTCAATCGCCGGACTGGCAGGATAAAATCTGGGTGTGGAAAGTAAACCAAGGAGTGCCCTCGTTCATTTACCACCACTGAGGTGCCCTTGAGCAAGACCCATAACATTAGTGGCCAGCAGATCAGGCTGTTTTTGTACTGGACAGCTTCCAGGTGTGAATGTGATCAGGATCTTCCTGCAAAAGAGAGGCTTCCTCTCAGTGAAGCTCCCCTCAATAAATAAAGGTTAAAAATATATATATGGTATATTATTTATTAAGGGAATTATCACTGAGAGCAAAGCTCTCCTTTTCAGGAACACCATGTTCACACTCGCACAATTACACACATTCAGACCTGGAAGCTGCCCAGTACAGTCCCAACACGATCGGTTGGACACTGAGCAGCTCCATTACAGCAGTTGGGGGTTACGGGCCTTGCTCAAGGGCACCTCAGTGGTGGTAATAAGGGAGGGGCAAGAATTTGTTCCTTGACTTTCCCTGCAGTTCCCTAGATTTGTTCAAACCAGTGGCAAGCCTGCTTCTCGTCTTATACATCTATATTCTCTAATAAAGCTGCAGCTAGTGATAACTGAAATTATTCATTCATTTCTAGATTTTTTCCCGATTAATCAATTACTTTTTAGTTTATATAGTAATAGAAAACACTGAAAATGGCCTTCGTAACTTCCCAGACAAAATTCTTCAACAATCCAACAGAGACAAGAAGAAACTACTGACGTTTGAGATTCATTTGAATTGACTTGATTATCAAAATGTTTGTTGATTAATTCTATTGACAAACTAATTAACTAATTGGCTAACATTTCAGAATCATACCCACATATACCTTTTGAGGGTATTGACAGTGAATTTGAATACCAAACGATACACATTCTGTCTATAATTGTTTGGCAGAAGAAACCACCCATGAACAACCCTCGTGTGTACTACAGACAGATGAGATGGCGTGATAGCATGGAGTCGTTTTCTATGTTGGTCCAAAACTTCTGATTAGGAAATATGCTTTTCTTTGAAAGTGCTGCAGGAGGAAACGCAACCTGCTGTAATCTGATCTCACTGTGAAAACAACTGTGGCACCAGATAAATAAAAACAGAGTGCAGAGCATCTGCTCTCTTTCATGTTTACAAGAGACAATGACAAAAAACCGATGTTTCTGCAGAAGAATGTTGTACTGGAATTTGTGTGTGAGTGCAGCCCTGAAATGCTAAAACCATCCTGAGATGATCTTGGGTTCATGCCAAAGTAGTGGTTCCAAGAGCAAAACAGCAAGACCAAGCTCAAGCTTGAGAATCTCTTTAATGATTTTAAACTTATAATAAGAAGAACACATACTTTATTAATCCCAAAAGGGGAAAATCATTTTTTCACTCTGTTGTTAATATTAGTATTATACACACAGGTCTGAAATACACACACACACACACATGCGCAAACAGGACCTAGCATTAACACATGGAGAGATGTCAGAGCGAGGGGACTGCCACTTAGTGCGGCACCCTGAGCAGTTGGGACTTGCTCAAGGTCTCCTTCGGCAGTGCCCAGGAGGTGAACTGGGACTTTTCCAGCTACCAGTCCACACTCCGTATCTCTGGTCCAAGCCGAACTCAAGCCGTTACTTAATATTGCCTTATTAATGCATTGTGTATATTGCTGCTGCTGTGACCTGATGTTACTGTTAAGTGTTGGATGCTGCTATTTCACCCTCTCTTGACTAGGTCCCACTTGTAAATGAGGTTTTAATATCTTAATGTGACTTCCTAGTTAAATAACGGGTATATACCATGTATACATATTTTTTATGTCAGTGGAGTCAGCAGTGTTAAGATGATCATATGCTCTGCATGGCCTGTTTTGCACATAAGACTTTGATTAACATATATGCTTTTTTATTTACATACGTGAAAGAGACTAAATGTTGAGCCTTGTGTGGCTGCAATGAGTGAAATGAGAATTGATTGATCATGTTAGAGTGTTAATTACAGAGCTGGAGTCAGGACATAGTTAGCCTAGCTAGGATAAAGACTGGAAGAAGGGGGACACAGCTGGCCTGGCTCTGTCCAGAGTTCAAAGATACACCTCCCTGCACCTCTACAGCTAATTAATCAATGAGTGTCTTGTTTGTTTAATGCGTACATGTAAAAACAGCAATTTGTGATTTTAGTGGAAGTAAAACGCTGGAACTATTTCTTGGTTAACAACAGTCGATGCTGTGCCCAGAGTTTTGTTACAGTGAGGGTGCATCATTTGGTATCATTGCAACTAGGGTTGGGCCAATTGACGATGCCATTGTCCATCGGCGATGGCTGACATACATCACAACGTTGAGCTGGCATCGTGATTGTAACCCCCCCCAAGCAAAAAAAATCTCAAATGTTCACATTATACCACCCTGTGAAAGCAGGTTTTAATGACCACCAACATTCTTATTGCTGTTTTTAAGTTTATCACCTGCTTCGGAGTTCTCTTCTCCCCACACTCTGACACTCTCACACACATCTACACCTCAGGTAAACACCCCGGCTTGTCCCGACTCTCTCTGTCTCTCTCCCCCGTCTGCTCCATTTTCTCTGTCGCCTAAAATACAGACAACTCGTCGTTTTTCCGTATATTTCCAGCTGCTCACGGCAGCCGGTGAGCCGCACGTCGGCTTATCAATGACGCAGCTTATCCAACAACTGAAACCAACAACTGCACCCTGTGTGTTCACTGCTGCTTTACCTGCTCCCTGTATAAAATATCCACCGTGACTTGTGACCTAAGTTAATAGTCTACCAATTTTTTTTACCCAGTGAAGTTTGTGCGAGAACACATGCACATAAGATGTCCACTGCCTCCTGCACGCGGGCCCGATGACATCGTCCATCCCGATGTGTCATTGCAGACATCGTCCGATGGAAATTTTGTAGACATCGTCCAACCCTAATTGGAACTGTACAAAAACAAAGGCTAAATTCTAAATTCTGGCTGCATCTATAGCGAAAGGTGCTGCATAGAAATGCTAGGCAAATGGATAAACTGTTAATAGTTACAGCACATGACTCCCTGAAAACACAAGCTGCTGTTTTTACATTTCTGGTTGTGTATGGTTTAAACTTTGGACAGAGCCAGACTGCTTCCAGACTAATCACCTCCTCACTCCAGCTCTGTACGTTGCACAGACTCATCTCACTCGGAAAGAAAGCTAATAAGATTATTGCCATGGTAAAGGTTCATCATGCTGGAGCCCAACTAAAACATCTGCAGGCTGACATTATTGGGTCATCACAGATATTAATAATAATTTACCATCACATGAGACAAGAAAAGCAGCAAATCATTACATTTAAACTGGAAATTGGAAAGGTTTGGTATTTTGGCTTAAAAAACTACTTGATAAAACAAATAGATATCGCGGATATATTGTTGATTATTATTATTCTTAACTTTGGGTATTTGCCTGAAAACTCCTGTAAAGTTGATAGAAAAATATGACAGTTTACCTCTGCTATAAGCTGCATTTCCTAGAAATGCCATCTCTGTGTGTGGATGGAGTGTGCTTTAACTGTGTCTGCCTTCTATCGAAGAAAATAGTAACTAAGGCAAGAAAAAAAAAACAGAATGTTCCAGTAGTTGAGGACTTAACAGAACACACACTCAACTTATCTGCTTAGAGACAGAGAGACAGATAAGTCGCACTCCACCTGCACTGAAGGTATAAAGGTCAGACTCACACATAGTGAGTTGTTCTACTTTGCTTGATGCTTGATGAACCCAAAAGCATAATAAACTGAGGATTCTGACTGCAATTGCCTCTGACTACTTGATAAAGCAGAAATTATCTAACATAAGTAACCAACATCTGCATGATAATACAAATACTTTGTGTATTAAGAGACTGGACTAGATGGTTAGCATGCTAACTTCAGTAGATTTTGCAGAAACAAAATACATGCACATCTTTGTCATAACATCAAAACGGTTGCTTCTGTTACAACTGAAAGTTTTAAACTAAAATTCTGGCCATCCTTCTGGCTTGTCATCCAGTATTACCAGTGACAGTTTATGCAGCACTTTAATGTTTCTGATTTATTATTATTATTATTTATTTTTGGTGTCACAAAGATCTGACAAAGAAATAACTGATTACAGGCATTATTAGTAGGAAATTGACCACTGGATATTCTCTGAGATTATAAAGTCATAAATTTGCAAAAATTAGGTTTGTTAGTTAGCGGATGAATTGAACACAGATGCCGGGCTCAAGCTAACTTTTTGGGCTAAACCTCAGGGTCCAACTAGAGCATTGCAACTTGTAGGCTATCCCTTTGGATGTACTTTTTTGTACATAGTAAAATGGATTAATCTATGTTGAGTCTAGGAACAGTCTAGGACCCAGACCTTTGCTGAATCAGGTGAAACACCTCTTGGCAGCGTGCTAAATATAGTAGCCATTGTATTAAAATGGAGGAGACGAAGTCAAAACTAAATCGCAACTACTCAGCATCAACTACTGTAGAGGGAGGTGAGACAACATTATTGTTTGTTATTTGGGTGAAATGGCCTTTAATCTAATGCTACAATATGTCTGAATGGTTACTGCTGGTGAATCCTATTGGTGTGTCAATATATGTGAAAGAGCCTTGTCAAAAAACTGTTGACTGCCAGGGAGCAGCAGTAGCAGTGTATGTGTGTGTGTGTGTGTGTATGTGTGTGTGTGTGTAGTATTCAGCATTCAGGTCTGAGTCTCAGCAGCCTTCATTAGGATGAGAAGAGCAACACACACACACACACACACACACTGCTTTCTATCATATATTTACACTGCTGGCATTCAGATGATACACTTATCAAGGTGGATGAACAACACACAGAACAGTACACACTTCCTCCACCTCCTGTGTCTGCATCTTGTTTCCATGATTCCACCTCCTCTCCAGCCCCCTCGCTTCTCTTCCCTCCATCTGTTGCACTCCTTCACTCTGCCTACCTCTTTCCTTCTCTATTCTCCATCCAGCCTAATTAGGGTGCTGTCAAATCGAGGTGAACTGACAGCCAATTATGTCACACAAAGTCATGCACTCTTCTTCCTCTTTTTCTTCTTCTTCCTCTGCCTTATTTAGTTTTAAAGCATTTGGACTTTTCCATCCGGAGCAGGAACAGGACAGCTTGCTTATTCTTGCTTTAGAACACTGCCAAAAGCACTAGGTACTTAGTCATGTAATATAACTGGCTAATAATGTGCCAACACATGGGCTGCCACACAGACAAGAGAACAGAGCCGAGACCAAATCTAAGTCCAGAGTAGAATACTGAAACATAATTAGACTACACCTATATTTTTCATGACAGCAACCCATATCCTGTAAACAGTGTTTAATATAAACAATAAAATGTGCCATTAACCTGGCATGGTGTTGCAATGTAGGCTTATGTTTGAAAGCATCAATGCATTACAGAAGACTCCACAAGGGTCACACATAGATTTAAGCTTCAATAGATGCATAAAACCAGCAATGAAGAATTGTTGAATCAAATTACCAATGCACATAGTGGATTATAATGTGAACAGCATACTTACAGACAAGCTGAGATTTACAGTATGTTTTATCAAAGGCCAGTAATTAAACTACTAAATTGTGTAAATAATGCAAAGAAATTTTAACCGTGACCGTTTTGCACAGCTTTGATCCAGAAATGCTCTTTCATATAAAAGGACATGAGGCAGTGTTTTGGCATGCAAAGATGCACAGCGCAAGTGTCTTGCTCTTACCAAACTGCATTTAAAAATCTAATACATTAATGGATATTGGAAATCAGAGGCACAGAATAAATATTATATATATATATTCATCTGCAAGAAAAGTCTTTGTTGACTAAATTCCCCTATACAAGTGGACTTAAATACAATCTCTATTTAGGACTATATGGCAATTACATTTAGACAAGCTATATCATTCCCTATAAGATTGTATGTGTAATTTTACAGACAATTCATTGCATTTTATTGATTCTGAATCGATTTGGGTGTCACGTTCTGTGAGTGTCAGCTGCAATGTCAGATACAAGTAGCCTAAGTGTTGACGGACTTAGGTGAATATGCAGCCTACTTCAGTCTTGCATGCTGCGTGCCCAGCCTGCAGGACGCTCCTCTTTGCTCCACAGATGTCAGCGCTGCATTTCTGACACTTTACACAGCAAAGCATTTATAAAATGATGTTGCAACTCACCATTTTCTAGAGGTTCCTGGACGTTTGCATTTCGGAAAAGATGTTGAAGACTAGGGGAGCAGAGAGGTCCCCAGATTATACACAGTTTAGAAAAGAGTCTTGCAATCCCTCCAGTCCAGCAACACTTGCTCTAATCCAGCAAGGTGAATAGGAAAAAAAGGTCCGTAAAAGCACCGTGAGAAGTGTTAGGTAAATCCTCCGCTTAGCTGCTGGGACTGTGGAGATTTTCTCTCTCTGTTCCCGGTAAACCAGTGGTATCCGCCTGCTCCCTGTCCGTCCGCTGTGGCTCCTCTCTGAAGGAGCAGCATCCCCAACACTTGTCCACGTACACCCTCGGGAGGCGTCGGCCACGTTCGGGTGTTTCCGTATAAACTATAGCGAAGTAATAGGTTGTCAATAACGTCCAAAATTTATCGTGTTTTTCCGCGAAACATGATTTGGACTTTTTAATGAGACAAAACGGTGAAAATATGATTTACACGAATTCGAAAAGACAGGCTGCCATGGCAGAGGTTCGATTCCTGCAGTGAGCAGAAGTCAAACTGTTCCTCACCCTGTGGTGCCCATGAGCAATAATCTATTTAACCTAATTGTTCCAAAGAGAATACTAGCAGTATCAGACTGTTATTGTGTTATTACACCGTTTGTCATAGCCAGAAGCTGTGAAAACAGAAAAATGATTTCAGATTTCAGCCCGTCCTCACCAGAAAAACGGAGGTATAGGTCATTAGTTCAGTTGCCAGCAATTCTGAAAGTGTGGTGCGCGCACCCCTTGGGAGTGCTTGAGCTGCCTGTAGGGGGTGCGCGACAGGAAAAATGTAATGGTGGTGCAGTAGTGTAATAACTACAACAATTATTTTTTGTGGAATTTTTTCATGAAATTAAAACTTGAATTGAAAATATTCCTTTGTAAATGTAACTAAAAACGTTATTATTAATATTTAGCTCGCAGGAAATTGCTACTCACACACCTCTTTCCCCCTGCCTCTCTCTCCCTTTCTCTCAGGCTGAGCCACCTGCGCTGTACTAACAAATCCTCATATCCTCTTTTAGTCCATGTTATCCGTTTGAGGCGCAACACGGGGTGCGATTTGTGAAAAAACAGCGGAGGGATGTTTTAAAACGTTATTTTTTGTCATGAAAATACGCCCCCACCTCCCTCCGCGCGGTTCAGCACGCAGGTGAACTGTGGATTGATTGCAAAGTTTAACCATTACAGAAAAGAAGACAGATCCATGCTGTGTTTAAGCTCAGTGAGTGTGTAAGGGGAGAGGGACTGATTTAAAAGCTGTCACTTTCAAGAGTGTCACTGAGTGAAACCCCGTAGCTGTGACTTCGGGCATGTTCACTGGTGTAACAGGGACACTGCCCTGCCTGTCATCATAAAAACACCATATTTTGAGGCTTATTGCACCTTCAGTAATATCGGCTTCGGTCTCTTCAACACAGCAAAGTGTTGATAGGGTAATTAGATGCTGTGGGCAGGACAGTGGGCAAATAAATAATAACAAATATAGGCCTATATATAATAAATAATAATAATCATTATCTCTTTCTATTTATCTACATATATATCTATATATATAGATATATAGATATATATATATAATTTTATAAGCATACCTAGAGAGTGAGGGGTTTTGTGGGTGCAGCAAACCCATCAACATGTATGCCTTGCCTAAAACGTTTGGAAACTGCTGCTATAGGCTATAGGCCTGCCACATTTAGTCTGCTATCTCTAGCGACCTTATGACAGTAGCAAATGAGGAAGTCAGGTGACATAGTAAAAAGACTGAGAAAATCTATGTAAGGAGGCTGATGGGTGGGTCGCACCAACAGCCATAACATTATGATCACTGACAGATGTGGTGAATAACACTGATTATCTTGTTACTATGGCACCTGTCAGTGGGTATAAGCGTTGAACCGGTGACAGGATCATGGACGGCCAAGGCTCACTGATGCACGTGGCCTATGTGGTGATGCCATTGGTCTCTTTCAGCAGGGTAATGACCTTGCCACAAAGCAAAAAATTGTTCAGGAATGGTTTGAGGAACACAAAAACAAGGCGTTGACTTGGCCTCCAAATTACCCAGATCTCAATCCAATCAAGCATCTGTTGGATGTGCAGGACAAACAAGTCCGATCCATGGAGGCCCCACCTCGCAACTTACAGGACTTAAAGGATCTGTTGCTGAAATCTTGGGGCCAGATACCACCTTCAGAGAGCTAGTGGAGTCCATGCCTTGACGGATCAGGGCTGTTTTGATGGCAAACTAGGAACCTACACAACGTTATGCCAGTTGTTATAATGTTATGGCTGATCTGTGTTTCCATATCATTGTTTTTCAATGTTTGTAAATTAAATTAGCAAAGGAATTCACCCCGAGTTATGATCATAATTTTGTGTATGAAAATGGAATTATATAGTTTTGTGGATGTCACATCAAGGCAGACTATATCATTTTGTTGTAGCTATTTAACCTCATATCTATGTCACTTTTACCTTTTTCCATATACAGTTAGGGTGTGTGTACATATATTTAACCTATGTCATGTACTACACCAGAGTTTGCCCCATATTTGTTAGGATGTTTATTTTTAATGTGTATTAAATTCTAATCTTTATTCTAACATACCCTTCATTGTCTATTTATTTGGCTGTTACACCCTGTCTAAAGATTAAGAATTACACAGTTGTGTACAGTCCACTGGAACATTTGACAGTATAACCTTGAACCTACTAGTACATAATGAAGAGGGTACTGCATAACACACTGACTTTGTAATTCAAGAAAGAAGTTGGGAATTTGCTGTCACTTCAATAAACTAGTACAATAAATGTGGGAATCCAACCAGTATTTTAGCAATTATGATAATGATTGATTTAGAAAAATCTTACAATATATTTTCTACCTCAAAAAGGTTTACCGGAAAGGTTAAGAACCCCTGATCTAGAATATTGATTGTTTAAGACATAATTAACACTCCCCACGACCCAACCCCGGACAAGCGGATGAAGATGGATGGATAGATGGATAATTAACACTGTAAATTAATATTTTTTCTTGTTTAATAAGTGTGTTTTTTGTATTGGTTGAAGTATTTTCATAATGGAAGACTGAGATGGGATTCTGATTGGAGAGTAGCATGTTAAACATGCTAAAACAGACCTAAATTAAAGAAAGTACACAGTGCTCTTGGGTATAATAATGGCATTGCCTTTGGGAGAAAAGTAATATAGAAGAAACAGGTTGCCTGATCATACTCACAGTTTGTGATAAATTTTTATCGTTGGGGACTTCACAGCTTTCTAGCATAACATTAGCTTTTGCTGCACAGCCTGGGGCTACAGAGCCATTCATTACTGAGTTGAAACTGAGGCTGTCCTGTTTGCCAGAGGCCCAGGCCCATTGTCGCGAAGTTTGAACACTTCAAACAGAAGGAACTGGTTAAAGGCCACGGCAGGGAGCTGAGAGGAACTAACTTCAGCGTGAATGACCAGTTTCCCCGGGTGATCCTGGACCAACGCCGAGTCCTTTTCCCGATAAGAAAGAAGCTTACAGCTTAACTGTATCACTATGCGATCATTTTTTCCCTCTTTCCTTCTCAGTGAATTACTCCGTGACATACGACAGGTTAATAGTTATAAAATACAGTGCACGTTTCAACAGTATACTGTGGTTATCTGACTAGACTGTCGATAATGTTTTGTGTATTTTCCTCTGTTTTTGTTTCACTGTTTCTTTCTTTTGTTAATGTTGCTCTTTCGCCGCTGTTTACACGTTGATCAGCTGCGCTATTTTCATACTGTTTAATTCATAAACAGTCGGGCACACTGCTAGTACGCACACAACAAACAAGGGACTAGAAAACAAGGAAAACAAGGGGTTAGAGGTCAAATTCTATAGAAGGGTTCAGTCCCTACATAACCACCAATCACTGCTCTCCCCGTAGAACAACTCCCCAAAGGTCACTGACCCTCTGTCTTGCTGCTACAGTGCTATTTTGAACTGTTATGAGTCAAATGTATAAGTATTGGATACTACAAGGGAAAAGAGATAAAAATTTTTTGACCATCTAAATAATCTGCAAGCGGACATTGTTCTTCTACATGAGACTCATTTACCCAAGACAGCAGATAAACTAACCTCACCACAGTTTCCTCACTCGTACTCAGCCTGTTATAACTCAAAACAAAGAGGTGTCATTGTGATAAATAGAAAAACACACTTCAATCATAATACCTCTACTATAAATCCAGAGGGTCGATTTATTATTGTTAACATTTCTATTCAAAATACCCATTTATGTATCGCTAATATCTGTGGCCCGAATGTTGACGACCCCTCATTTAATATTGCTTTCTTCAACTCACTCTCTGCTCACTCAGACACAGCTCTTATAATAGGAGGGGACTTTAACCTGGTATGTAATCCAGCAGTTGATAGTCAGTTGGCAGGCAGTCACCGGAATTTGAAATCAACAGACACCCTTAAACAATACATTACATTTTACATACATTTTACATCGATTTCGGTCTCTGCCATGTTTGGCATTCTCACAACCCCACTTTTAGAGAATATACCTTCTTTTCACCAGTCCACCACTCATATTCTCGCCTTGACTATTTTTTGGTTAGCAGCTCAATTATGACAGACATTTCCGACACTCAGATTCACCCTATCACTATCAGTGGACATGCACCGGTTTCTATCACTCTTACTAAAAAAGGGTAACACGGCCAACTAGAGGTTGGAGACTTGAGGCTTGAAGATCTAGATTTTATAAGTTATTTCAAAAAGGATTGGGCAATATATATGGAAACTAATGATCTGCCAGGAACCTCGCCATGTCTTCTTTGAGAGGCAGGAAAAGCAGTCATGAGAGGTAAAATAATCTCCTATTCATCACACAAAAAAAACAAAGAGAGATCTTGTGAATTAGAGTTACAAGAAAAAATAAAAACATTAGAAACTTCCCTTGCTACCTCCCCACAGGAACACATGCTGAATGATCTGAGAAAATTAAAACTTCAATTAAATAAAGTTATTGATAAAAAGACCCAGTTTCAGTGGCAAAGACTATGCTTGGAGAACTTTGAACATGGCAATAAATCCAGCAGATTCTTAGCCAACCAATTGAAATTGAATAGAGGGTGGGCGGCCATCTGCCTCGACCGGTTGGGGGTGAAGGAGAGAGAGAGAGAGAGAGAGAGAGAGAGAGAGGGAGAGAGAGAGGGCAAGAGAGGAACAGAGAGAAAAAGAGAGGGATGAAGTAGAGAGAGGGGAGGGAGGCAGCCTACACAATATACACACACAGAGGTACAGACAGTAAAGGTGATGTTGCTATACACTAAGTGAAAAATGGTACAGATATTTATAGTGGTGTTAATGATAATAATCATAATGTTAATGATTATAATAACAATAATAACAAGAGGACTAGTAACAATAGTTGTTGTAGCAGAGGGCGCCGAGCAGGAACACGGGGGCAGCAGGTGACCTGCAGCCACAGATCCAGACTCCACAGCTCCAGAGCCAGAAACACCTGCAGGAAGTGATAGGAGGAGAGCGGGGAGGAACGAGAAAGCACAAGACTACCGGAAAGGGGAGAAGTTGTGTTAGTAACACGCATTAATGGGATGAGGTTGCATACAGAGGGAGAGAAAGAAGAGGAGAGAGGAGCTCAGTGCATCATGGGAAATCCCCCGGCAGTCTAGGCCTATAGCAGCATAACTAAGGGATGGTTCAGGACTCACCTGAGCCAGCCCTAACTATAAGCTTTATCAAAGAGGAAAGTCTTAAGCCTACTCTTAAATGTGGAGATGGTGTCTGCCTCCTGAACCCAAACTGGAACCTGGTTCCACAGGAGAGGAGCTTGATAGCTGAACGCTCTGGCTCCTAGTCTACTTTTGGAGACTCTAGGAACCACAAGTAACCCTGCATTCTGGGAGCGCAGTGCTCTGGTGGGGTAGTAAGGTACTATGAGCTCTTTAAGATAAGATGGTGCCTGACCATTAAGAGCTTTGTAGGTAAGAAGAATGATTATAAATTCTATTCTGGATTTTACTGGAAGCCAATGCAGAGAAGCTAAAACAGGAGAAATGTGATCTCTTTTCCTGGTTCCTGTCAGAACACGTGCTGCAGCATTCTGGATCAGCTGAAGAGGCTTAATGGACTTTTTCGAGCAGCCTGATAATAAGGAATTGCAGTAATCCAGCCTAGAAGTAAAAATGCATGGACTAGTTTTTCTGCATCATTTTTAAACAGAATATTCCTGATTTTCGCAATATTACGTAGGTGAAAAAAGGCGGTCCTTGAAATTTGCTTAATGTGAGACTTAAACGACATGTCCTGATCAAAGATAACTCCAAGATTCCTCACAGTGGTGCTGGAGGCCAGGGCGATGCCATCAAGGGAAACTATATCTTTAGATAATGCGTCATGGAGGTGCTTAGGCCCCAGAACAATAACTTCAGTTTTATCTGAGTTTAACATTAGAAAATTACAGGTCATCCAGGTTTTCACATCCTGAAGGCACATTTCAAGTTTAGCTAACTGATGAGTTTCATCTGGCTTGATCGATAGATATAACTGAATATCATCTGCATAACAATGAAAGTTTATGGAATATTTCCTGACAATATTGCCTAAGGGAAGCATATATAAAGTGAAGAGGATTGGTCCGAGCATAGATCCTTGAGGAACTCCATGACTAACTTTGGCATGCATGGAGGACTCATCGTTAACATGTACAAACTGAAATTGATCTGATAAATAGGACTTAAACCAGCTTAGAGCGGTTCCTTTAATGCCAATGAAATGTTCTAGTCTCTGTAATAGGATCTGATGGTCAATGGTATCAAATGCAGCACTAAGATCTAATAAAACCAGTACAGAGACAAGTCCTTTGTCTGGTGCAATAAGGAGGTCGTTAGTAATTTTCACCAGTGCTGTCTCTGTGCTATGATGAGCTCTAAATCCTGACTGAAAATCCTCAAATAAACTATTGCTCTGTAGAAAGTCACACAGCTGTTTAGCAACTGCTTTCTCCAGGACCTTAGAGAGAAATGGAAGGTTAGATATAGGTCTATAGTTGGCTAAAACATCTGGATCAAGTTTGGGCTTTTTCAGAAGAGGTTTAATTACAGCTACTTTAAAGTACTGTGGTACATAGCTTGTTGATAAAAATAGATTGATCATATCTAGTAGAGAAGTGCTAACTAAGGGTAAAACTTCTTTAAGCAGTCGGGATGGGGTCTAAGAGGCTGGTTGATGGTTTAGATGAAGAAATTATTGAAGTTAGTTGGTAAAGATTGAGGGAAGCAAAGCAGTCTAAACATATATCTGGTTCTACAGCTGTTTCTAAGGTTCCTGAGTTTAGAGATAAGTCGGTGCCAGTTGAGGGCAGGTCTTGGTGAATTTTGTCTCTAATAGCTAGAATTTTATCATTAAAGAAGCTCATGAAGTCGTAACTACTGAGAGCTATGGGAATACTTGGCTCAATAGAGCTGTGACTCTCTGTCAGCCTGGCAGTGCTGAAAAGAAACCTGGGGTTGTTCCTATTTTCCTCTATCAATGACGAGTAGTACGCTGCTCTGGCATTACGGAGGACCTTCCTATAAGTTTTAAGACTATCTTGCCAAATTAAACTAAATTTTCCAGTTTGGTGGAACGCCAATTCCTCTCAAGTTTCCGCGATATTTGCTTTAATTTGCGAGTTTCACTATTATACCATGGAGCGAACCGTCTTTGTTTTATTATTTTCTTTTTTAGAGGGGCTACAGAGTCGAGTGTCATTCGCAGCGAGCCTGCAGCACTATCAACAAGATGATCGATTTGGGAGGGACTGAAATTAGCATAGGAGTCCTCCGTTACTTTGTGACTTGATAATGAATTTAGAGCTGATGGAATCGTATCCTTAAATTTAGCTACAGCACTATCAGACAGACGTCTTGTCAACAGTGGTCAGATAAAGAGGGATTCTGTGGGAACACTATTAAATGTTCAATTTCAATACCATACACCAAAACAAGGTCGAGGGTGTGATTAAAACAGTGAGTCGGTTCATGAACACTCTGAGAGAAGCCAATGGAATCTAACAGAGAGATAAACGCAGTACTAAAGCTGTCCACATGAATATTAAAATCCCCTATAATAATAACTTTGCCCGTTTTAAGGACTAAAGTTAACTAACTAACTCTGCAAATTCAGATAAGAATTCAGAGTACGGGCCAGGTGCTTGGTACACTATAACAAAAAGAATTGGTTGCAGTGATTTCCAACTTGGGTGCGAAAGACTAACAACAAGGCTTTCAAATGAGTTATAATTTAGTTTAGGTTTAGAGCTGATTAGTAGGTTAGAGTCGAAGATAGCTGCAACTCCACCTCCTCGGCCTGTGCCTCGAGGAATGTGAGTATTAATATGACTGGGAGGGGTGGATTCATTTAGGCTAACATATTCTCCATCAAACAGCCAGGTTTCAGTAAGACAAAATAAATCAATATCATAATCTGATATTAGATCATTTACTAGTACACCTTCAGAAGAGAGAGATCTGATGTTTAAGAGACCACATTTAATTTTCCTATTGTTCTGCACTATTGCTCTTGTGGTTTTAATTTTTATGAGGTTTTTATCCACAGCTCCTCTTTTGTTTACCTTTGATTTAAATAATTTCGATGGTCGGGGGGCAGACACCTTCACTATGGGATTTTCACTAAGTAACTCCTGAAATGGAGGAGCAGAGAAGTGTGTTAGACTGCGTCTCTGCCTCCTGGTCTCAACTCTGGGTTGCCATGGATTTGGTCCACTAATAAACTTGGCCAGATTTCTAGAAATGAGAGCTGCTCCTTCCCAAGTGGGATGGATGCCGTCTCTCCGAATCAGACCAGGTCTTCCCCAGAAAGTCTGCCAATGATCTACAAAGCCCGCATCGTTTGCTGGACACCACCTTGACAACCAGCGGCGGAATGACGACATGCAGCTATACATGTCATCACTGGTCAGATTTGGCAGGGGTCCAGAGAAAACTACCGTGTCCGATATTGTTTTTGCAACATAAATCTTAGTGACCTCCGATTGGCGTAACCGGGAGTCATTACCGCCGACGTGAATAACAGTCTTACTGTATTTACGTTTATCCTTAGCCAACAGTTTCAAATAAGACTCAATGTCGCCTGCTCTGGCCCCAGGGATGCACTTAACTATGGCCGCTGGCTTCACTAACTTCGCGTTGGCGAAGTTTGTTTCTCAAAATGGAGCTGCCAATGATCAGAGTTGGTTTCTCAGCGGGTGTGTCGCTGAGTGGGGAAAATCTGTTAGAAACGTGAACAGGTTGATCGTACCCCATGGGCTTTGAATGCTTACGACTATTCCTCCTTCGGACAGTCACCCAACCACAGGCTACCAGAGGCTAACTCAGGCCGTTCCGCACCGACTACCGGGGACTGGCTATTTACAGTAGCTAAAGACTGATCTACCAAGGTGCGGAGCCGGACTTCTAAATCACTGAGCCTCGCCTCCATGTCTAAAAATAAACTACACTTATTACACGTACCATTACCGCTAAAGGAGGCAGAGGAGTAACTGAACATCTGACACACTGAGCAGGAGAAAGTAGGAGAGCGAGAGGGAGAAGGAGAAGCCATCGCTAGCTGCTGAGCTAAAGTACTGTAGCGTTAGCTACAACTTTTGAACAACTATGAGATTGAACAGCAGTCACTAAAAGAAGGAAAGAACTGTGAGAATAAGTGTTTAGCGGACAGTTGGCCGCTGTAATCTAACAAATGTAACTGGTAATTAGCGAGAGCTGCACAACACGCTACCAACACACAAGCACCGTACGTCAGCAACGTCAGAGCCTCAGCAACGTCCTAAGAAAAAGTATTTTAGTATGTAGGGTTTCTGCATGTCTTGAAACATGTTAAAGTTATAATCCTTGAGGTTTTTATTAAATAAAATAAATTTTTGATAATTTTTATGGTTGCATTTTGTTTGTCCAGTAATACATATTCAATGTACAGTCTGTAAAGACTTTTTTGACTTACAGAGTCAACCTTTGGATAAAAACTGTGTAAGGAAACAATGCATTTAGGATCCCCAGTTATTTTATCTGACATAACTGATGGCTCTCTGGCCGTAGCAGAGCTGGATTAAGTTGCTAATACAAACTCAATTTTCCTTTTGTCTGCTTCTTCACAGTAAAAGCATTTAACTAAAGAACCGCAGGGTGGCTTAAAGGATAGACAAGTTATAAGAAGTATTTAAGCTTTTATACAGAACAGTAGATGTTGGTCAGCTAGATTTTAGATATTTCTGTAGCCAGTTTTGGCAAGATGAGCCACTTTATGAACTAGGGGTGGGAGAAATAATCGATTCTTAGATGCATCGCAATGCGGACGTGGAAGATTATGAATCGATTAACAAATGTCTAAAAATCAATTATTTAAAGCTAACTGATAACGTAATGTTGATGGAAGGCAAAAAGGCGGAACTTGCAGAAGCGCAGCGCCCGGACCGTCTGCGGAGCGCACATGGAATGTGGAATGAATAACCACCCTACTAAAATGTCACACAATCATCAATATCAGTGTGCAAGTGATGATTTTAACTGACACACTAGGTGAAAGTTAGCGGAGAAAAATATTAGCAGTAAATTTCTGTCTGATAGTACACGTAGGTGGGAGGTCACAGTGTGTCCGTTAATAAAAGTCTGTAGTTTCCCCAACGGCTGGAAAAGTGAAGGCTGTTAGCGTTCCTAAGCTAACATCTCCCCTGTACAAGGGCTTGCTCTCTGTCCCTCACACCAGACTCCAGACTTTTGGGGAGAGAGCCTTCAGCGTCACAGCCCCCACCCTCTGGAACTCATCCCCACAGAAATGCTCCCTGTCTGGACACTTTCAAAAATGTACTAAAAATCCAGGCATTCACTCCTGAATGACTTTTTGTTGTTCTGTCACTGTAACTATGTGTAAAGCGTCCTTGCGTCCTGTGAAATGCACTAAAAAGATTTATGTATTTATGTAACATTAGCTAAATTAGTAACGAAGTAATATTAATTATCAGCTGTATGTCATTACTAGTTAGCCTAAAGTCAAGGGTTGAAAACATCAGACACAAGCTTAGACTAAACTGGTGTACAGCTGTGTCCTGTATACATACTGTAGGCTATATCCTGATAATTATTTTTCAGTTTTCAGAGGAGTCTGACAACTGGTTGTTAATGAAATGAGGGACCATGGAGCTAAGGTTAATAAAGTAAATTAGGGATGCAAACTAGTCCTTTTAAGCTAATAAGGAGATGTTTCTTTTGGATTTTAATGCACAACTTAAAGGCAGGGTAGGCAAGTTGCTTCTGAAACACTTTTTGTCATATTTGTTGAAACTATCTTTATACACCAATGCATATTAAAAAATTAGGTGCTCTGAAAAAGAGAGTATAAAAATCAGCTGTCTGTAGTCCTCTCAGGACTGCAGTAAACACAGCCACTTTCATTCGGATCGAATGCAATGATTGGCTGACTGACACTCTCCCTCGCTGCCATGCCTATCCTGTATGTTTTATTTCTACTGCGCCCTCAGGTCACCTGCAGTCTTCCAACACCCTGTACTTCTCACCAGTACACTATCGGACCATGCTGGCTGGCCTGGATTACAGCCACCGAGTCCACAGACCAGCCAGGAGAAAAGCTGATGACACAATTCATTATGTTGCATTATGAGTAATCCTATGCATTTTACTCAGTACATTTATAAGTGATGAGTCAAAAAATATTAAACAGTATGAGGAATACAGATACACGGTGCTGATTTATTGTTTTGATTGCATTTTATGTGGAAATGCTAACTACTGTCTAAGAGAATAATGTCAGGTATTACAAACTTTTCACTAAGCTGATCCTCCTTTCTGTATTATCAGGTACAGCAAGGTGAACAACAAAAAGTCCAGGAAGTGGAGCTTGTAGTGAAGGTGGAGAAGGACTACAGTTACAATGCAGACCTCCAGAGTGCCATCCTCCTCCTCCTCCTCCTCCTCCTCCTCCGGTTATCTACTACTGAGGAGATGCCTAGAAGCAGAACCAGGAGACCTGATGATCCCCGTCAACACGGGGTTCACTCAGGTGTCCCTGCCCCAACTGTGTTGCTAGATACAGCAAAATATAAATCAAAAAGTAATATGGTTGGTTTTGAAATGTGGTAATCATGTCAGAGAGGTGACATTTCATCATCTCCACAGCAGCGATAAGATGCTACGAGTAAAGTCTGAACTGTCTTCATAATCAGTCAAGATACATCTGGACACACCTTGTCTCTTACTGAGTGGCTGTGGCTCAGGAGGTAGAGCGGGTTGGCCGTTAATCGGAAGGTTGGCGGTTCAATCCCTGGCTCCCCCTGGTTGCGTGTCGAAGTGTCCTTGGGCAAGATACTGAACCCCGAGTTACCTCTGGCGGCTATTCCGCCAGTGTGTGTGAATGTTAGTTTCCGTTTGAGCACTTAGGCTCAGTGTATGAATGTGTGTGACTGATTTTTGTTTATGTAAAAAAATTATCTATTTGTGATGTAGGTTGTAGTTTTAGTAGTATATAATAACAATAAACAAGTGTTATACCACATTTGGATGTCATTATTGGAGACATAAGACATGAATGTAGTTTCTTGATTGTTTATGGGGGGGGGGGCTTGTGCCGACTCCAATGACCTGGTGGTGCTCGGGGTGCTCCTTATTGTGTGTGGGGGGGGGGACCTGGTGGTCTGGGGAACAAAACCAGTCGCGTGAACCTGATGGCCATTGATCTTAGAAAAATGGAGAGGTTTTCAGAAATGTGTTTCAAGCAGGCAAACTGCTACCAGCCATGTCTCTGCAAGTAAAAAACATAAAACACGGCTACTAACAACTACATTCTCTAACAGGCTTATACACACACACACACACACACACACACCCATATGTACACAGACACACACAGTCTCACATAGACACAAACAAACTTAGGTTGTCCCTGGTAGAATTATTCTTGATACTTTTCTTTCAGTTACTTATTTAAATAAATTGTTATTATTCCCGCACTCATGGCTGTGCTGTGTTGCTTAATAATTGTGCTTGACTGTTTCTTGTTTACATTTCTCTCTTAGTTGTCTTCCTATGTCAGCTGTTTATTGCTGCTGTTCGGCTGGTTGCAGTTTTTTTTTGTTTGTTTGTTTGTTTGTGTTTGTTGCTTTTTCTCCGCCACAAGCCTCCCTCCCCGTTCTCTTGCAGGTTTCGTTGCTTCTCCAATGTTTCCCTCTCAACCCCTGTCCCACCTGTTGACAAATCAATACATAATTAAATAAAAAATAAAACAGACAAAAGAGTATATTAATACTGGGCAGGACAGGTAAAAAAAAAAAAAATTAAACAAGTATTTAAGGAAATGTTTCTCTAAAAAATACACTGAGCATACAACGCATCATTGATACTCCCTTTGACACTTTTAGCCTATTTGGCATTAAAGTAATCCAAAAGTAACTAAAGGTAATCAGATTACATTACTTTTATTTTGTGGTACTTGAATTACATTACTGATTACATTTTTAAACAAGTAATTAGTAATTGTACCGGATTACATTTTTACAGTAACCTTCCAAACTCTGAACATTATACTTTAATTTCATGTTATAATATTATATGATGCCACCATAGACTGAATATAAAGGATGCAACACATACTAGTTCCTCCTCCAAGTTGTGCATAGAGCCTCTGCAGTGGACCGATGTAGATTTAGCCAGAGACAGGATGGGGATCAGGTATTTATATTGTAGGCAATGTGGCCAATGTACAGGCAACTCTCACTTTGTTACCAGGTCAATAGAGTTTTAGCTTAAAACTTTGAAGTTGCCCAACAAAAGTAAGAAACACAAAACTTGCAGGGACTGATGTATCACCCTAAATACTGAGCTCCTCCACACTTTAGAGTCCAACCAGTTCTGGGAGAAATGGAACAACCTAAACAAAACCCAGCGGGATGAATTGGCGATCCAAGATGGAAATACTTGGATTAATCACTTTAGTGAATTATCCAGTAATATTACAGAAAATGATGATCAGTACAAGATATTCACAAAATGGAAAACTCTGGAGGCGGTGATAAAAAATAACCAAAACCCTCTAGATTACCCGGTAACAGAACAAGAATTAACAGAAGTCATCCAGTCCCTGAAAGGAAAGAAGGCTTGTGGTATTGATGGGATCCTCAACAAAAAGATCAAATACCAACTGGAACTTTTCCAGACATCTAGAACAAAGGTTTAATAACTCCAATTCATAAATCCGGAGATAAATATGACCCAAATAACTACAGAGGAATATGTGTTTCCAGTAACCTGGGAAACATATTCTGCAACATCATTAATGAACGACTTGTCAACTTTCTTGGTTACCACAATATTCTGCATAAATGCAAAATTGCCGCACAACAGACCATATATTTACCCTTAATCACTTTAGTGAATTATCCAGTAATATTACAGAAAATGATGATCAGTACAAGTTATTCACAAAATGGAAAACTCTGGAGGCGGTGATAAAAAATAACCAAAACCCTCTAGATTACCCGGTAACAGAACAAGAATTAACAGAAGTCATCCAGTCCCTGAAAGGAAAGAAGGCTTGTGGTATTGATGGGATCCTCAACAAAAAGATCAAATACCAACTGGAACTTTTCCAGACATCTAGAACAAAGGTTTAATAACTCCAATTCATAAATCCGGAGATAAATATGACCCAAATAACTACAGAGGAATATGTGTTTCCAGTAACCTGGGAAACATATTCTGCAACATCATTAATGAACGACTTGTCAACTTTCTTGGTTACCACAATATTCTGCATAAATGCAAAATTGCCGCACAACAGACCATATATTTACCCTCCAGACTTTAATTGATCAAGAATTAAACATTAAGAAAATGTATACAAAAAGTGAATGTGCCATAAAGATTGGAAACAAACAAACAGCGTTCTTCTCCCAGGGCCGGGGAGTGAGGCAGGGATGCAATCTCAGGCCAATTCTCTTCAATCTATATATCAATGAATTAGCGAACCAATTAGAGCGTTCCACAGCACCTGGCCTCCGGCACAGAGATCAGAGGTCTGCTGTATGCAGATGACTTAGTGTTGCTTTCACCTACTAAAGCAGGTTTGCAGCAGCACCTTAATCTCCTGCAGAGATTCTGTCAGACCTGGGCCCTGACAGTAAACACAGCAAAGACTAAGATTATGATCTTTCAGAAACAATACAGAAATCAGGTTACACGCAATTTCTATTTAGACACCACTAAATTACAACATACAAAAAACTACACTTACCTTGGCCTTAATATTACACACACAGGAAACCTCAACATGGCTGTAAAAGTTCTGAGGGACAACGCAAGGAGAGCCTTCTATGCAATAAAAAGAAACTTCCAATTGAAATCTGGCTTAAAATTTTCCAGTTTGTACTAGAACCAATAATTCTATATGGTAGTGACAATCATAGAATCTTTCCTTACAGAGTTCTGTAAGAGCATCCTGCAGGTGCAGAGAAAAACACCAAATAACCTGTGCAGAGCAGAGCTCAGCCAATACCCCCTCTTAATAAAAATACAGAAAAGATCAATTAAATTTTACAATCACTTAAAATCAGTTAACCCCCAGACATACCATCACAAAGCCCTAACATACCAGGAGCGGAAACCAGAGAAGAGTCCCCTCAGCTAGCTGGTCCTGGGGCTCTCTGCAGTAACAAGTCCCCAACAGCCTCAGGACAGCAACACCAACTCAAGCAGACCAAACCTGTTATCAGCAAGCAGAAAGAAAAATATATTGGATACTGGAAAGAAACAACCAAAACACAAAGTAAATTACAATGTTATCTGACCCTAAAAAGAGAATTCACACTGGAAAATTACCTGAGCACAATTAAATGTCCTAAACTAATAAAAATGTTGACAACATACAGACTGAGTGAACACAGCCTGGCCATAGAAAAGGGTCGCCACAGACTCTGCTCTCCAGTGTGACACAGGACAGGTAGAGACAGAGCTGCACTTTCTAACCTCATGCCCTAAATCTAAAACACTAAGACAAAAACACTTTGCAAACATTTCCCAAATATACCCCGAATTTAAATTCAGACACACAGAAACTCCCCTATTTACTGGGAGAAATGTCCAAATGTGAAATAATAGCTGCAAAATATGTCTCCTCATGCCATGAAGTGAGGACAACCAGTGGAAACTCAGACTGATAAATAATTGTACAAATTTTGATTGTTAGATATTTTAGTAATTGTTTTGATTTTACATTTGATACTGATTTCTTTTTATTTATTTATTTAAAAAAATTTAATCAATAAATATATATATATATTTTTTTTTTTAAATTTTTATATATTTAAAACACACATATGCTTTAATTATGCTTTAATTATTTTACACTTTAATTACTTGTTTAATGAAATGTATGGGGTTGATTGTTGTTATGTAGTTTGTATGATGCTTTGGCAATATTGTTGTTACACATTCATACCAATAAAGCTAATTTGAATTGAATTGATCAAAGTCAGATACACATGCACACACATTCTCTCTCTCTCTCTCTCTCTCTCTCACACACACACACACACACACACACACACACACTTGGTCCTGTGTTCCGATTGGTGGACAGACATTAAGCTATTTCTTGAATGAAATTCACTGTACTGCATCCAGAGTACTGCTTCTGCTACTACAACCACTACTACTGTACCCATTACTACTACTACCTGGTACTACTACTAACACACAGAGAGAGGCACAAACAGACACACACAGACACAAGCACACACAAACACATGTGCACACACACACATTTCAAAATAAAAGCCCTATATATAATCTTAGTCAGGTTGAGAAAGGCTTCTCAGTAGCTCTCAGGACCCAATTTCTAGCAAATTAAAGCCCCAGACAGTTAATGCATCTTAACAGTGAATTCAGGATGAGGCTGATTTTCCAAGATTTTCCTAAAATTCCCCTATGGTGACAAGCAGAGGTGGAGCCAGACATTGTAAACACTCGGGGCTTAGCCCAGTCCTGTAGAGCCTACAATAAATTTGTTATTTAATTGTTCTCCAGCTGTAGTTAATCCAAAACACAACAAATGTTGAGGATCTCTCATTTTCACAAATGGCAACAAAAAAGAGAAATACTGTAACTTATCTGATGTTACTATTTTTAAGTTACATAAGGTATGGTAGAAATATGTTGTAACAGTTTCTGATCATCATTGGAGGTGGGAGTCTCTAAGCACCTTATGATTCCATTTGATTACGATTCAGAGGTCTGCTATGCGATTATAAAACGATTATCAAATCTTCAAATAATCTCTTTATTTGATTTCTGGATAATTACTAAGCATTTCATTTGCACATTAAAATCCAAAACAAAACGTCTCATTAGCTTAAAAGGACTAGTTTGCATCCCTAATTTACTTTACGGATTTGAGCTCCTTTATGGTCACCACTGTCCTTCTCTCACCCCTACTGATCATAAACTTATCATATCATCATAAAGATGCAAAAATTTTAAATGCATATTTTATTCTCTTACATTTACTTCTGACATCTGTGCTCCCTTTACTCATCTTCTATTCACTCCTTTCTTCTAAAGGTTCCATTTCACCTACTTTCACATTTCACATTTAATTTCTTCTCGAGTGCCTATATCACCCATTTGAAGTTAATCCAGCTGCTGTCCCTTGCAGTGATGCCTGTCCTTCCTCTTCCGTAGCTGACTCGTCTGTGTGACAAAATAGTCCCTCAAATACAGTCGAATCAGCTAACATTAGCTAGCGAGTAGTGATGTAGTAGTATGATACTAATAATTATAGTCTCGTGTGTGCAATAAAAGTCTAAAAGGGTTAGGGTTTACCCTAACCTGACGGTTGATATTGTTGAGATTCAGCCATGTGATGTGATTGGACAGTGATATTCATTAAACTAGCCTATTATTACTTTTGTTACATTAGTAAAGTTAATTGTGAGCACCAGAACTAGCCTGAGAGATTAGACTTAAAAAGCTTTTGAGTTAATTAGCTGATAAGAGCTCTTCTCAGGTCGACATTTCTGTATAATAAATAATTTATTCTGAAATTCTAATACATTTTTGGATAATAGAGTTTTGATTCTATGAGCTGTAAGCCCTAATCGTCATCATTAAAATGAAAAAAGGGTTGAAGTATTTATTAGATGATATTTTTGAATTAAATTATGGAAGAAAATGACTTTTGACTTTTCCGCGATATTAAATTATTTTACAGTAGATGCACCTATAGGCTACTTGGTATATTTGTCATTGGGAGGAAATGTCCGCATACTTTCTTATACTCTCTCATGTCTTTCTAACTTATATCACCATATTTCTCAATTATTCTCACTTCTTATCCCACTAATGTGCTGAGATCAGCTGTAAAACGCCCTGAGATGATCATTTGATACAATACATTTGATACTTTTTATTGCATTAGTACTTACAAAACATTGGATTAAATAACATTTTACCAGCTCTGCTGCTACATTTGTACTTTTCAACTTGTTTCAAGACAGCAATGCAATTTAGCATCCGCTTTTCAACAAATCCTTCCACATCTTTAATAGATTTGTACTTTTCAATTTGCTGCAAGACAGCAATTCAGTTTAGCGTCAGCTTTTCAACAAAACCTTCCACATTTTTCATACATGTGTGCTATTCAACTTGTTTCAAGACAGAAATTAATTTTAGCGTCAGCTTTTCAACAAAACCTTCCACATCTTTCATACATTTGTACTATTCAACTAGTTTCAAGACAGCAATTCAGTTTAGCACAAGCCTTTCAGCAGACAGCATTCACACCGCAAATTCAAAACAGCGTTGCTCTGATAATCAAGGCATTGTTACTATCTACTGTCTCAACCTGTTCTTACTCCCAAGTCGTCACATATGGACACATGGTCAAGAGCCATAGTTGTCAGTTTGTGACGCACTGGGAATCGCTTTACCGTCACAGTTCAATGTGGTGGGGGAAGCCCTGTAGCATCGTTTTTTGACGGTAAAGGTAGGTATATGATATTTAACAGAAAAAAAGACTGAGTAAGGAGGTGGATGGAGGGCCAGAATGTGGACTTTGAACCAGGAGACCGGGTTTCATGTCCTGTGTGAAACAAAAAGTCAATATTAAATATTTTTATTTAGGCAAGTTACATAAATTGACGTAAGTGATGTTAGTTAACTTGCGTGTTAACTGCCGTACGTAGTTATTTTAACCCAAATCATGATCTTTTCCTAACCTTAACCAAGTAGTTATGTTGCCTAAATCCAACCAAGTTTTTTCTATGCCTAAACCTAACCAAACTGCAATGATTCACGATTTTAAAAACAAACCGTTTCAAAATGGCGATGTTTTGAAACATTATTTTGAAAGTGTAACTGGATGTTGCATATTTATTGTTGCTAGCATTACCGGAAGTTGTATATTTGTTGTTGCTAAGCATTGCTAACTTGACTGCAGAGCCCTAAACGTCAATAAATGAAAAGGGCCAAATTGTGTGTATATATATATATATATATATATATGTTTGTTACGTATGGGGCTACGTAGCCACGGACCAGTCATGGTGCTCTTGCTGACCCCTGTCCGCTGCCGAAAGTGCCTACAATAGGGCATCATCAGCTGATTTTACTCGTGGAGCCGCTGTCTGCTTTCATCACCTGCTTTGCTCGCTTCATTAGATACTTTGGTGCAGTTTAGTGACTTGACTGACTCCTTACGTGTTTACTATGTTTTATCGTTGTCTATTTGGAAACAAAACAAAGAAACACAGAAATGACAAGCCTCACATGTGACTGAATAGAAATTATGATAAATTATGTAAAACATGTTTCTTGCAGAAACAGACATACTCTCCGACTCTCTCTGACTACATTGAACACAGATTTTAAAAAGACAGTGAATCATAAAACAAATCAAATATAAGGCTTTGCAGCGATACACTTGAGTTTAATGTTATCTGTCCTGATGTATCAGATCAGTCCGATCAGCTGCAGTGTCCAATCAATATAACGGCAACCCAATAAGGGGGCGTGTCGATCAGTAAAAGAATTCCGCGAAGGATGCACTGGTGTATCCTCGCTCATAGCTACTCAGAGATCGTTCCTCGATCCTTGATCCTCGCTCAAATAAGAGCTTTGGGAGGGCCTGCATGATGGCGGAGCGGAACAACTTCAGGTTAAAGCGAGGACTGAGGAACGGCAAAGAAGAGACTTCAGAAGCACCCAGTGTCTCCATCACTGCACAAGGATTTAAAAAGTACATAAAGCCAAGTTTAGTAAGAATCTTAATGTGAGGTTGAGGAGTGCATCATAAACAACCTAACCTGACAATTATGCCATTAGAAAATGAATTTGATTTTAAACCTCTCTTTCCACATACTTTCTCCCTCCATCTTCTCTCTCTCTGCTCCCCAGTGATAACCGAGTGCCTAATTTAAATGTTAGGCCATAGCTATTACCTTCAATAAACTGTTTGCTGCTTTATTTTAGTAAACTCTGGAATCAAGCATTCATTGGAACCAGGTGTTTCAGAGCTGGTGTGGCTTATATAAGTGCTTACATCATTAAGCTTACATTACTGTCTACCTTCATGTTCTCCTGTGTTGTCTCCATGTTCTCTTCCTGTGTTGTCTGCCCCCCTGCTCTTCATCTGTGAAGTCTGCATGTTCTCCTCCTGTGTTCCATGTTCTCCTTCTGCCTTGTCTATCTCCCTGTTCTTCACCTGTGTCGTCTGCCTGTTCTCCTCCTGTATTGTCTGCCTTTTCTCCTCCTGTGTTATATCCATGTTCTACCATTTAAGCGGTGGGCTAATGGGAGATTTTGTGTATTTAGACGATCCCATCGAGGGAGGCCCCAGTTTTTTGGCTAACAACATATACAGGTGCTGGTCATATAATTAGAATATCATCAAAAAGTTGATTTATTAAGTATTTCCATTCAAAAAGTGAAACTTGGATATTATATTCATTCATTACACAGACTGATATATTTCAAATGTTTATTTCATTTAATTGTGATGATTAAAACTGACAACTAATGAAAATCCCAAATTCAGTATCTCCGAAAATTTGAATATTACTTAAGACCAATACCAAAAAAAGATTTTTAGAAATGTTGGCCAACTGAAAAGTATGAACATGAAAAGTATGAGCATGTACAGCACTCAATACTTAGTTGGGGCTCCTTTTGCCTGGATTACTGCAGCAATGCGGCGTGGCATGGAGTCGATCAGTCTGTGGCACTGCTCAGGTGTTATGAGAGCCCAGGTTGCTCTGATAGTGGCCTTCATCTCTTCTGTATTGTTGGGTCTGGCGTATCGCATCTTCCTCTTCACAATACCCCATAGATTTTCTATAGGGTTAAGGTCAGGCGGGTTTGATGGCCAATTAAGAACAGGGATACCATGGTCCTTAAACCAGGTCCTGGTAGCTTTGGCACTGTGTGCAGGTGCCAAGTCCTGTTGGAAAATGAAATCTGCATCTCCATAAAGTTGGTCAGCAGCAGGAAGCATGAAGTGCTCTAAAACTTCCTGGTAGACGGCTGCGTTGACCTTGGACCTCAGAAAACACAGTGGACCAACACCAGCAGATGACATGGCACCCCAAACCATCACTGACTGTGGAAACTTTACACTGGACTTCAAGCAACGTGGATTCTGTGCCTCTCCTCTCTTCCTCCAGACTCTGGGACCTTGATTTCCAAAATTCACTTTCATCAGAGAACATAACTTTGGACCACTCAGCAGCAGTCCAGTCCTTTTTGTCTTTAGCCCAGGCGAGACGCTTCTGACGCTGTGTCTTGTTCAAGAGCGGCTTGACACAAGGAATGCGACAGCTGAAACCCATGTCTTGCATACGTCTGTGCGTGGTGGTTCTTGAAGCACTGGCTCCAGCTGCAGTCCACTCTTTGTGAATCTCCCCCACATTTTTGAATGGGTTTGTTTCACAATCCTCTCCAGGGTGCGGTTATCCCTATTGCTTGTACACTTTTTTCTACCACATCTTTTCCTTCCCTTCGCCTCTCTATTAATGTGCTTGGACACAGAGGTCTGTGAACAGCCAGCCTCTTTAGCAATGACCTTTTGTGTCTTGCCCTCCTTGTGCAAGGTGTCAATGGTCGTCTTTTGGACAGCTGTCAAGTCAGCAGTCTTCCCCATGATTGTGTAGCCTACAGAACTAGACTGAGAGACCATTTAAAGGCCTTTGCAGGTGTTTTGAGTTAATTAGCTGATTAGAGTGCGGCACCAGGTGTCTTCAATATTGAACCTTTTCACAATATTCTAATTTTCTGAGATACTGATTTTGGGGTTTTCATTGGTTGTCAGTTATAATCATCAAAATTAAAAGGAATGAACACTTGAAATCTATCAGTCTGTGTGGGGATGAATGTATACATTATACATACATTATACAAGTTTCACTTTTTGAATGGAATTACTGAAATAAATCAACTTTTTGATGATTTTCTAATTAAATGACCATCACCTGTACAGTTTAGGTTCTTAGTCATCCAGGTCATAGTTATCCAACAAAGGTTGAGGTCAAGAGCAACTGGACTTGGTAGAAGATACTAGAAGACGTTTCGTCCCTCATCCAAGAGACTTCTTCAATTCTGACTAACTGGTAGGGAAACTCAGCTATTTAACCTCTGGGATTGTTTGCTAGGATCTCCGTCGCTGAACAGAGGAGGGGGTCTGCACCACCACTTATCCCACACTTACAATGCTGTCCTTTCATCACTTCCCAGGAAACTAAACAAGCATTTCCTCTTGGTCTCAGGTAAACATGCCAATGATGGTCATTCAGACTTGGCCATGGGTGGCTCTAATGACCATGATGACTGTCATTACCACAGCCAGGAGCACTAACAAACCAGCGATACTGATGATCCTGACCATAAATCTTAGAATTATATATTACCTGAAACTGCAAAAACTGCTCGAGGATAAATTTATCACGTTAACTGTCACCCTACTTCGTTATCCAGCTTAAACTTTAAATGTTTACACATACAAATCTGATGCTCATGTAAATAACTGACAAATTAAACATAGCCTTTATTGTTTTGTATTTTGTATCTTGTCACTATATTGGTTCATGTTTGTTATGCACCAAGTCACCAGAGCAAATTCCTCGTATGTGTAAGCCTACTTGGCAGTAAAGCTGATTCTGATTAATAAAACACAAACAGGTCAATATTTTAGAGGTAGTCTTCACTGTCATTGTTAGTTTTTTACATGAGAACTAACATTATTTCATGATATTGTCCTTTAAAAGTTTGTGATATTTTACATAATATATCTGATATACCAAATTTCCGTTCTATTGTATTGCTTGGGAATTCACCTGTCAATCTGTTAAAATGATGAGCAACGTTACAAATTCGTGCCACCCACTAGACTGCTCCTGTACCCATCCAGGTTTGCTCGCATCACATCTATAAAAGAAATAGGGTGCTGTGTGCATGTAGAAAAAGATGGACCCATCTTTCCTTTTAGAGACACAGGATGGGAAAGTGTATTCATTCAGTGTTTTTATGAAAATATCTTGAAACTAGAGGGCCTTGTAGCTGCAGAGACAGTGTGAATATCCAACTTGGAAACTCAAAAACTTGCTGCTATCAGCTCACACAGGTACTGCTAGAGCCATTTCACAAACATCACAAAGAATAAAATGAGTCCAGGAAGAAGACAGTTTAATTCAAAAAGAGATGTAAAAGAAGGTTGGAATCAAACATGCAATGTATATGTGTGTGAAGGTGGATCTTGAACTTTGAATATGTGGAAGAAACAGGAAATTAGGAACAAGTCACAATATTTCATACATTACAGCTTTGAGAACCAAAGTTTATTTCTTTCATACAAATTTGATGCTTATGTAAATAACTGCCGTATTAAACATAGTGTAACCCTTATTACGAGGTAGTAATAATGTACATAGGTGTAGTAGTCTAAAGTAGTCTTAGAGGTTATCATTAATGTGAACCAGAATCAGAAGATGCTAAATTGTTAAGAGCCTGAGAATTGAATGTCAATAAAAAAAATACCACACCAGAATGACAGTTTGCATTAAGTGTATTAAATACACAGGACTGGTACAAACATAAAAACAGTTAAAAAAAAAAAAAAAAAAATAAAATAATAAAGTGCGCACGTAAATAAAACCCTTTTTTCAGTTTCTTTGAGCTCAGTGCGTCCTCGGTTCCGCTTGCCTTTATTGACAAGAGTTCAGTTTTCACCGTTGGGGCCCTTTAAGTTTGTGTTAGTGTTTGTCCTACCACCACGAAGATGAAGAAGATCCTGGCAATCCGTCTAAAGTCACAAATAGGTTGGCTCGCCACCAGCCACCTGGACTGGGAATCTATTAATCTCTGGGAGAACGTCTGGAACATGTGGATCTGTATCACTCCATGGAATGGATCTCAGCTGCATGATGTTTCCAACTCTTTACCAAAAACCTGACCTATAAATAAGGACAAAGCATTTCTCTCAATTACCATTCAGTGAATAAATAGGCTGCTATAGGCTACTATAAAATAAAATGAGATAATATTTCAGTACACCTATAATGCAATATCAAAATCTCTCTCTCGTTGTATAACAGCTCTTATATTTCTTCTCAGGTATCAAAACTATGAATTTCTCTCAAGTAGCAAAAGTACATTGCATCAAAAATTACATCCTTCATAAACACACATTTTTAATTCAAGTTTTATGAAACATTATTAAAATTAGCAGTATCATAAATAAACTGCATCAATTACATGTAAACATTGATCAACTTGTATTACTTCCAATTAGAGGCATTAAGGCATTAGCGTGCTTATTTATCCCCCTCTGCACCGGTAACATTGGAAAGAATGCACTAAAAATTTACCTCTTTAACCTACAGTAAACACAATTAAATCCACAATTTTTAACATCATTATTTAACAAACTAACCATTTAGCAACAGTATGGAAAGGTAACATTTCTTCCCATAACCCACAAACAAAAGAATTTGTTGTTGTCACAGGCATTAAACAGTATTCCGCTAGCCTATTGTGGCTAATTGCCAAATTAGCATATGAATACAGCAGGCTCACATAAGCACCTTTGCATTGCTTTACCCATTTGCGCTGATTAGCATAAATGCTAGCGAACTCACAGTAAACTCAGCAGGCTAGGTTAATACAAATGGGCATCAAAAGCCGAGGCCTGTTGGATGATAGTGAACTCAGAGGCCTAAGTTAGCACCAGGTAAACAATTCACCATAACCCTTAGTGACTTGGTCAGACAGCTAAATAGTGTTTCTCATTATTAAGCCCGGGCTACAATAGTCATTATTCTTTTTTTCTTTTTTGTATCTTGCCATTATATAGGTTTTTGTTTGTTATGCACCAAGTCACCAGAGCAAATTCCAAGAAATTAGGAGCAAGTCACATTATTTCACACATTTACATTTTGAGAACAAAAGCTGTTTGTGTTTAAACAAACTGTTACGACACAAGAGATCTATTTCATTATCCTCAGATTAGCAATATAAAACCAGTTGTACTCTTACACCCTTGTTCAGTGAAATTGAATTAGAAGCATTGATTGGTGAGCTATTTGATAATTCACATCACTGTGTTCCAACACACCTTATCCTGTAACAGGAGCTAGGCTTGTGCACATGTAGCTGCAGTGGACACTGTTGAGACAAAGAGAAGAACAACATAATTAAGCCCCTCACTCATTGACATTACTACTTAAGTCCAATGAAGTGCTCAGATTATTGAAACTACATCTATTTTACACAGGAGAGACCCAAGTTGTTGGCTCCTTTTCATCTCAGATGATCTACTCAGTTGACACAAAACCTAAATAAACTGGACGATCTGAGATTAAAATAACAGTAATACAGTACATCTGTTCTGTTATTAATGGCGTCCTTTATGTTGTGTGTGTGAATGTAGTATTTGCGTTCTTTTTGCCTTTTGGTATGTGCTGTGTGCTTGGTGTGTTTTTGTTTGGCGTCTGTCTCTGTGTTCTGCTTTCCCTCTCATGCTCTGGATACCGCTGGTGGGTGTGGTGACTGGTGCTCCTGCCTGCTCACCGGGGCTCATCATTCCAATCAAGCGCACCTGTTCCAGATCCTGCAATCAACTCACCTATAAAAGCCAGGCCAACCTTCCAGTCCTTGCTGGATCGTTGTATCACTCAAGTACCAGCCTGGACCCCAGACCCAGTGCCACTCACCTGTACCATGAGACCCAGAGCACAGGAACCCAAACTCCCAAGCCAATCTGAACCATCTACCGCCCAGCCCACATATCTGTTTGGTCCCTGGTGTTGACAACAGAAAAAAATAGGTACAAATAATGGCGATAATATAACTTCTGTTTTTGTGGTGCGTAGTGTCCTCTAACTCAAGTTCATCCTCAGCAGTGCTCCATGGAATATAGTTTATTTCTGTTTACCATTTTATGATTGTTTTGTATGGGCCTACTGTTTATTGTCTGTGAGTCTGAGTTACAGAACACATAATATTTCACAAATCTGCTGTAATGAGACAATTAAACCTACCTCACTAACCTTCAGTTAGTGATAATTTAGGATCGTGAGAATGCAAAGCCTCAAAACAAGCTCAAGCCTAAATCTGTGGATGTCTTCTGCTTGTTTTTTAGTGTTAAAGATAGAAACAGACAGAAGATGGTGAGAAACTACAGGAAAGACACAGGCTGTATGGTCACACACCACTGACTTCTACACATCCAAACGATCATTTGCAAACATAAATAAATATACAAATAGGAGTCATACAGCCGAAATAACAATAATAGAAAATCTACCTGATGTAATTTGAATAATGTTATATTAATTAGACTGGTGATTCCCAAAGTGTGGTGCGTGAGCTGCCTCTAGGATGTGCATGACAGGAAAAATGTAATGGTGGTGTAGTGGTGTAATAACTACAACAAATATTTTTTTGTGGAATTTTTCATGAAACAAAAACCTGAATTTAAAATTAACAGGGCTTGTGTGGCCCGATGGCGATCCAGTGCAAAAACATTAGTATTTAAAATAAATAATAAATTAAACTCAACATCCTGAAGTTGTTTTGCAGCTCTTGGCATGCACCGATGTCCAATCCAGAGTTGTAGTTATGTGACAAGAGGTTGTCAAATGTTATTTCTCTAATCTCAATCATGCGGCAACCTCTGGGTAGAAAGTGAAACCACGCAGATGGAACTTAAAGCTGCATTCTCTCTAATGGCCAGCAGGGGATGAGTTCCATTAGAAATAATGGTAAAATGTTGGTACTTCTCAGCTGCTTTATTACTTCAGTAAACACTTTTTTAATGAGTTTATAGTCTCAGTCGTCTTCAACACAGCATGATGATCATTTAGTATATTATGGTCCTATTTAGGGGGAAAAATAGACGATAATGCAGCGTATGCTTTTGGACAGGGCTACCTTGTGATTGAGAGGTCACTACCATGGCAACCTGTTCATCAGGATAGAGGCGACTCGTGTCTGGTGCTCTGTATACATTTTTCATAAATGGCTGTCAGCAGGAGAGCGCATCATGTTTGAGTCTGTAAGTAACCTTTTTTTATTTTTAGAATTTTAACTGATTACATTTTTATTTAGTTTTTATATCCAGGATGTGTTTTAAAAGATCAAACATTTTGGAAGGAGGGACAGTAAAAATTGTCTTCGGGCCAGTACGTTTCAAACCCACTGGCCCGGTGGGGCCAGTTGCAAAAATGTTTAACGTTGAGCCCTGATTAAAAACACTAAGGCTTTCTCTATGTACACAAAAGACCTATTTCTCACAAATGTTGTTCACAAATCTGTCAAAATGAAATAATCCAGATGCTGATCAGACAGCATGGGTATTGCACAGGTGTGCCTTAGGGTGGCCACAATAAAAGGCCACTCAAAAATGTGCAGTTCCATCACATAACACAATGCCACAGATGTTGACCCCAGACATATCATCACAAAAACATACCAGGAGCGGAAACCAGAGAAGAGTCCCCTCAGCTAGCTGGTCCTGGGGCTCTCTGCAGTAACAAGTCCCCAACAGACTCAGGACAGCAACACCAACTCAAGCAGACCAAACCAAATTATCAGCAAGCAGAAAGGAAAATATATTGAATACTGGAAAGAAACAACCAAAACACAAATTAAATTACAATGTTATCTGACCCTAAAAAGAGAATTCACACTGGAAAATTACCTGAGCACAATAAAATGTCCTAAACTAAGAAATGTTGACAACATACAGACTGAGTGAACACAGCCTGGCCATAGAAAAGATTTGCCAC
>NW_024043372.1:32055868-32098685 GCF_014851395.1 Micropterus salmoides
TCTAATAATGTGTAGTCAATACAGATTGGGACCTCTCTACTATAATAGGGAGATTTGATTATGTTATTGATGTGTGATGATTGATAGTGATGACTAGGAGGATAGATCTATCTACTGTCATTTGTCATTTGCATTTTTTTGTAAGTGTTACAGTACATGATCACTTTAAAAGCCATTTACAAGTCTATGACAGAAAATCCTTAATTTCACTCAGATTTTATCGGCTGAATATGACTTTTTATTTTTCTATCCATCCAAGAGTCCAACTCTATCCATGATTGGTTGCCATATAGTCTACTAACAGAGAGATGTACTCTAGGCCTTCTCCGCACGCAGCTCACCTGCAGTTAACACACAATTGTGGGTAAAAAAAGTTTAAAACACAAGCTGTGTTTTTTGGGGAGTAAAACATACGGCTGACAATGAAAGTCGAAAGCGGACAGAGAGCAGCCTCTACATGTCTGTAGCTGTATGATATGGCAAGAGAGCGTTTATAACAGCTGATATGACTATTAAAAAGAGAAACAGAGTCAGATCTTTCCCTTATGTCATGAGTGTTACATAGTTTGGCCACCTGAGGGCGCACTGCAGCACCACAGAACACAGGGAGAGTAGCTCCTGGTAGTGCTCACACGCAGTGTTCCCGCTGAGTTAGTCAGTTGTCACATCAATTAAATGACTTAAATAACATAATCTCACCAGACCAGACTTCCTAGCCCTCACGTTTTTCACTGCCTTTCAGCCTTCGCCAATGGATGATGGCATCGTCTATGGGCAAAGCCTAACAAGTAACATGAAATGCACTATGGGCAACTAACTTTAATGCCTCATCTAGCAATGTAGTCTATCTCAATGCTAAAATGTGATGTGTACAGTGAAATATTTATTGTTGGCTGTCATTCCTCATCTCAATTAAACATTCCCTTCATAGGCATGGCCCAATTGTAAGAAATTAAAGACAAATACACACTTCTCCTTTCATGCAAAAATGTTTCTCTAACCTCCCAAGACCTAAGCTTTGATTCTGTGTTATTATAAGTATAAAAACCTAAACATTGTCTTTGAACAGGAAGTACTTTATCAAACAATGAGTATGTGCAACAAAGTAGAAACAGACATCACAAGGCTGTGCAAACAGTGACCGTAGAGGGCACAGGCAACTGCCCACTAATAAGGACAATAGGTCTAAGATGATAAGCAGAATGAAGTATACAGTATGGGGAGCCCAAAACCTAAAGTCCTCATATGAGGACACAGGATTTTAGCAGGCTAAGTTCAGCTGCAGCTAAATTAGTCTTAAGCCGTCTAATTAAAAAATTAAATGGATATTGTTGTTAGGTCATTGTGTAGGTTTACTGTTGGAGTCAGATTAAGAAAGCGTTATAGTCAGGAATCATAACAGCTACCAGTAACTCTTAACATTTTGTCATGTGAGTATTGTATCAATAGAAAATAAAAAATATGCTTTTAAGTGTGTGGGGGGCACCGATGAGCACACATTGCTTTATAATTATCCTCATATTTGGATTGCTTGTATTTTACAGGGTGAAGATGAACCAGACATTGCTGACACTCCTCACTGTGGTCACTGACACTGATGCTCCTGGTGCAGTCTGCTTCAACCCAAGAGAAAGGTGGCTGTGGATGGATTTGTCTGTTACAAACTCCTGAAAGAACTCTGAACTGTCCGTCTATATGCTCAGTATGTTTACTGCAAGCTTACAGCGAGGGATATTCAAAACAAAGGTTTTTGCTTAGTGTTCTTTTTTTATATTGTTCAATTACTTCGTCTACCTCACTTCACAATTTGCATTGTGTGGGACTTCTTATTAGGGCCCGAGCACGACCGTGCGCCGGGTGTGAGCCGGCCGAGTTGCACATTCTGGAGCTCTGCCGGAGCGGCTGTGAATTTGCTACGCGGTTCTGACGCCGCATGAAGGTGCTATATGTCACTTCCTGTGTCCCCTATGTGGAGCTACATAGCACTTGCCGCTATGAATATAAATCGGTATTGGCGTGTAGATGTCTTCGGGGTGGGAGAGTTATCAAGCACGTAAAGTTTGTTTCAGATGTGAGCATGTCGTCACCCATTGACGAAAACTCGCAAATACCACAACTTTTCATCGTCAATGTCTTTAGAAGGCACAGCTGAAATTTGACGTCAATCCGACTAAATCCCTAGGAGGAGTTAGTTAAAGTACGAAGTGTGTAAATCATCCAAAAATGGCTGTAAAATTCAAAATGGCCGACTTCCTGTTGACTTTAGGCTATGGCTCCAAGAGACTTTTTTGTGCGTCTGGACAAGATACACGTACCGCAGAAAATTTGTGCACGTAGGTGAAACGTGCGGCGGGGGCTGCTTCGATAAAAGTCACTTCCTGTTGCCAGCAGGTGGTGCTATGACTGTGGGTGAATGTAGGCATGTACATGTGTTCAGGGCGGGACTCTCATCCTACATGTACAGTTTGGTCCAGATGTGAGCATATACACTGAAGTTACGACAACTTCCTGTGTCATGGCGAAGACTTGATCTTTTTGAGTTTTCGAGTATGTTTAGGCCCTGTCAATGGAGCCTACTTTGCCCGTGCTCGGGCCCTAAAAAAAAAAAAAAAAAATCTCAGCAAATTCAATAGGGACCTCACACGGTCGTGCTCGGGCCCTAATAATCTTAGCAAATTCAATAGGGACCTCGCACGGTCGTGCTCGGGCCCTAAAAAATATAATCTTAGCAAATTCAATAGGGACCTCACATGGTCGTGCTCGGGCCCTAATAATGGTGTTTGTAATAATGTATTTTTTAGGACTACTATCTGAAAATGGGTATTTTGTAAATTTTAAGTTGAGTAGAAGTAATTTTGTTGAGTGAGTTTCCATTAGTATTTGAGTCTAGCACAATTAATTATTTTGAGTAGATTTCCCCTGGAGTATAAGTTGCACACAATTATAATTATTGAGTAAAGAATTAGTCAGTGGAATGTAATTTTAATAAGCATCAGTAAATCAGTGTAATTTAGTATGCAGAAATGAAGTAAGTAAGTAAGTATTGTATTTAAATTAAGTGTACTCAGAAAATATTATTATTATGATAACCGCTACTTAAAAATTTTGAGGTAATCAGTTTCCACAAATATTTTGAGTATTCTGAACTTGTTCGGGTTTACAGTGCAGACATGAAATATGTGACTGTTAAATGCAGGCCCTTTTACCTCCCAAGAGAGTTTACTGTGGTCATGATAACTGCTGTTTACATCCCACCGGAACGCTAATCAGCTATCTTCTGCATGGGAACACGGTCAGCAATTAGGTAGGTCAGGACAGTGGCAGCCTCAGTATCGGTATTGGGTCCTTGTTGCTGAAAGGAATGTCACCCCCTTCATTTGCATTTCCTTCCTCCACCAGAGGTACTTTCCGCATTATTGCCAGGTTGTGAAGGACAACGCAGGCTACAGCTAAGGCTGCAGCTCTGTTAGGCTCCATTAAGACGCCTATATGACCAAATTAAGGCAGGTATTAACTGCCCTGTCAGCCATGGTTTTCGTTCACTGTCGGCATCATGCACTACCATGCACCTGGAACGAGGTTGGAAGTCAGATATTTCAACTTGGAAATTTCCCAGTTCTGAGCAGTCTGGAACTCGGCATGAGACACAAGATAAGTAACTCACACAGAACAGGAAGTGGAAACAAATAATGAAACTAAGGACAAAAGAAAAGTGAACTTATGCCCTAGCTGTGGGAGCTGGGCATAAGACCTCAGTGTCCTTGATTCTTCAGATGGTTTGGACTCGGTTTTCCTCTGTCACTCATACTCTTTAAGTCCACTGAAAAAAACCCTGAAATGTTCCTGCCTGTGGTGCTTGCAGTACAGCCAGGCAGGCTATTTGAATACAGCAATGCTTATGCAGGGCAAATAGGTTCACTCATGTTGAAGCTAAAGTCAACTTTAATTGCTGCTTTCTTTTTTTTCCCGGCAGTAACACTAAGACTTTAGTTAACTTAATATGCATCATGGTTTTGAAGTCTGATTGTTAAAATAAAGACTGGTCCGTTTTAAGTGCTACATTTTGCTTTCATAGAAATTGTTATAATTGAGACTATGTGTTTCTCAATATCAAGACCACATTTCGGTCTCTCTACTCCTCAAATCTATCTTCAGATTTACTGAAGAGAGGAAATTTTGAGATTTTGAGTGGCCTTTTACTTCTTTTGCCACAAACTGAAAAAACACTACACTGGCTGCTCATGTTTGCTGCAATAAACATGGATGAAACCTTGTTTAAAGGCTCAAGATAAGTTTCTTCTCCAAAAATAAATCCAGTTTCTCCTTCAGTGTGTGCTTCTCACCGACTGAAAGATTCAAATGTCTTTGTGCTTGCCATGATCCTGATCTGTTACTGTCTGTCTTCTTGGGTTTTTCTGTTATGGTGTAGTGTTTAGGTTATTTCTCTGCCTGTTCTGTGTTACTTAGTTTTAGTTACTTCTGTTCTGTCTGTTTTGTGTGTTCTGCTTTAGTGTCCTTTCTGTTGGTTTAATGTCTTGTTTAGTTCTGGTCTCTGCTGGTATTAGTTTTGCCTTGTCTCCTAAGTGTTAGTTTGGGTGTCTGCTCTGTTTAGTTGAAGTTTGTGTGCTTTGTCTGTTCTGTTTTTTGGGTTCCACTGTAGTTTGAGTCTTGTCTTGTGTTCTGTAACTGCCCAGTCTTAGTTATTTACCTCTCCCTGTTTGGTTGTTTTATGTCAGTTTGTTCTTTGATTATGGTTTCAGTCTGTTTCCATTTCTTATCTGGTTTTGATCTGTCTGCTTGTGTTTGTGATTGTTTTGGTGTATTCTTTGTTCTGGGCCCCGTTTCAGAAAGCAGGCTGAGTTGACTGAGCCTGAGATGTGAAACTCAAGAGTTTTTGGTTTCAGAAAAGCTGATCAGAATAAGTTCAGTCAACAGTTCGGTCTGAGTATGATGAACCTGATGGAAGCGCGTGCATGGGGAGGAAAAAAAGCCATCATTAATGGAGCTCCGATACTACGATTCACCAAGGCAATGGGTAAATAAAGGCAGAACCTCCATTTTAATCGGGTGGAGCTAGAAATATGAATGCATGCCAATGCGGACCATGATAGGCTATTTATGTTAAAACGCAAGAGTAAAGGAAGGATCAATATGTTAACAATATTAGGTAGGCTACATTTTATACAGGATTGCTCATTAATTAGGTTACCATGATCGTTACCATACTCAAGAGCTGACTGAACTTATTCTGATTGGCTTTTCTGAAACCGAAAACTCTGAGTTTCACATCTTAGGCTCAGCCAACTCAGAGCTCAGGGTTAAGCTCAGAGTTTGTTAAACCTGCTTTCTGAAGTAGGGGACAGCTCTTGCTGATTCATTATCCGTCTACCGTTGTGTGTCTTGCTTGCCTGCCTGTTGAACTGGCAAGTTAATGGTTTTAACTTTTGTTTTGTCACTCCTTGGATTATTCGCTGTGATGGACTTTGTTTATTGCTGTTCTGTGGACAAAATTAGTTCTTTTGTGTTTTTTTTGGACTGTGTCGTAAGTTTGTTTTTTCCTGGTAATAAATACTGAAAGACTGAATCTGTTCTGCCTTTGAGTCCTGCATTTGCGTCCTAAAACTTGTCCCTGCTTGAACACACAACAAATTGTGACAGTGCTGATGTCAGTTGTTACATAAGGTGTTACTTGCAAAGATTCAAAGTGAGGGGTGAATACTGGAAATTAAGATCCCAGGAATTCTTCACTAAATATACAAATGTTTCCTGGGAAAAATGGTATGTATGTGTATTGTATGTACTGAAACAAATCCATATTCTTCAAACCTCTTGCACTGCAACTTTTGAAATGCAATAATGTTACAATAATGTAACTGGGTCATCTTTGCAGCTGCAGTATGATCCTCCACTGAAGATCACCTGCCCGATTTTCAACGGGAGGTTTATACAGGGACCGCCAAAAGCTCCTCGGGATGATCCCACGCAAGAAACCTCTGTCCACCTCGACACCTTTACCCCTGTCAGGGAGCGTAAGTTCAAGACCTTGGTGCTAATCTGGTAGGCTGCTTTCTTTCCCAATGCCTCAAAGTCCCCCAACTCTGGTGTTCTTAGAGACAGCAGGGTGTCCTGCTCATCCTGCCACTATCCCACCGCAGGAGAGACAACCAGAGAAGGAAAACATACTCACACTCATAATCTCATTGGCCAGAGAGTGTACGATCATCAGCAAATGCTCTACAGCCTTCCGGCAGGGAAGCACACACCTCAACCACCCGCCTAAGCAGCAGTCTGCTGGATCTGATGCTGAGTTGTACATTCAAATGAGGAATAGAGGTTTTCATAAGTCCCAGTTTGACACATCTCCCCTCTCTCAGTCTAGATCTCAGGCTGCTCGATGAAAGAACCTGAGAGGTAATAAAACTGTTCCCAAACAATGGCTCCTCAAACAGCCACATCCCTAATATCATCACTTTTTTCCGCTGGAAGGTGAACACCTGCCACGCCTGTAAAACAGATTTGTAGAAGGGTGTCACACCAGTTAGATTCATGAGCTGGGACTGAATTAGGAACAGATGTTTATCATATCCTAACCGCCCAGCCCTCCTCAGCAACAAAATGGCAGTGTCTGTCCATGGTAGCCCAAAACTGTATAACAGTCTCTGAGCCGTCTGTAGCCTGAAGGCTGTAATGCATGATGTAATGACCAAGCCATGTCCTCCCTCTTGTACCGGCAAGTACAGTATCGCTGCCTTCAGCCAGTGGTGGCCCGACCAGGAAGAAATCCACAACGGCTCTGTGGATTCTTCCAATCAGATCCCTTGGTGGAGGTAGGACTGTCAGCTTGTGCCATAGGGTTGAGGCAACCAGGTTATCAAGACCCTCCCTCTATAGGAAAGCTGAGGTAGCAGCCATTTCCATTTTGAAGACAGTCTGGTACACGCTTTCACCAAAACACCCTCCCAATTCTTCCTCTCAAACTCCTCTGTCCAGAAACACACCCAAAATCTTCATACCCTGTCGTCCCCAGCTAAGATTTCCTGGTAGCATCGGTGAAGCTGAAGATGCCCTATGGTACATATCTAAACAGCTGCTTAAGATCTCCACATCCCTCTGATTTCTAATAAAAACATTAATATCGTCAGCATAAGCTGACACTATCAGTGAAGAGCATTGAGACAGCCCTGGTAACATCAGTCCTGACAACCTGGATCTCAGCTTACTGAGAAGCGGCTCAACAGCTAAGGAATACAGTTGTACCTGTACTGGACAGCTCAACCCACCACCCACCTTCACCAAACACAAAGCTTCCTTATACATCAAATCAAACCAAGCAGTGACATAAAACCTAACCCAAAAGCTCTTAAGGTGGAAACAAGAAAACCGTGGTCAACCCTATTGAACGCTTTCTCCTGATCCAATGATACAATGCCTACAACAACATTATAAAGTTTAAAAACATACAAAAAGTCTCTCATGAGAAACAGATTGTCCATAATAGATCTGTCTGGCACACAATATGACTGATCTCTATGGATGATTAAGTCTAGATAGTTTTTAAGTCTATTGGCTAGCACTTTTGAAAAAGGTTTATTGTCTGTGCATAACAAGGCCACTGGTCTCCAGTTTTTAAGTAGTGCCAGATCTCCTTTTTTGGTAACAATGAAAGCACCGCATGCCGACAAGTAGTTGGCAACAATCCTGTCTCGGAACACTCCTGGAGAACCTCCAGCAGGTCGGCTCATAACCACCTCCAAAAGTGTTTATAAAAGTCAACAGGTAATCCATCCAGTCCAGGAGCATTACCAGAAGCCATCTGACCCACTCCAGCAGTAAACTCTTCCAGAGAGATGTTGGCATCCAGGACATCTCTGTCTTCAGAGCCCAACTGAGGAAGCCCCTGCATCAGCTTGTCCACACACTCTTTATTGCAGTCCTCCACTCTGAAAAGGGAACTATAATACTCCACTGTCTCATATCTCCCAGATCAGTAGTCACAGTGCCATCAGGGAGACGGAGACAAACCATTTGTTTGGTTTGAGAGACGGACTTCTCCAGGTTTAAAAAAGAAAGAGGTGGGAGCATCCACGTCTCTTACACTAGTGAAACGTGACCTGACCAAAGCGCCTTTTACTCTTTCTTCTAAAAAAGAACCTAGTTAGGGCCCGAGCATGACTGTGCGAGGTCCCTATTGAATTTGCTAAGATTATATATGTATTTTTTTTCTGCAAAGTAAGCTCCATTAGCCCCTCGTTCACGTTCAACCTACATGCACAAAATTTTCTGGGGACATTTTTCATATCAAGACGCACAAAAAAGCCTCAAGAACCCATACCCTAAACTCAACAGGAAGTCGGCCTTTTTGAATTTTACGGCCATTTTTGGATGATTTACACACTTCGTACTTTAACAAACTCCTCCTAGGGATTTAGTCGGATCGACGTCAAATTTCTGCTGTGCCTTCTAAAGGCATTGACGATGAAAAGTTGTGCTATTTGCGAGTTTTCGTCAATGGGTGTGTCTGTGGCGTCGATGATTCGCCATGAAACAGGAAGTTGTTGTAACTTCAGTGTACATGCTCACATCTGGACCAAAGTGTACCTGTAGGATGAGAGTCCCGCCCTGAACACATGTACATGCCAACATTTACCCACAGTCATAGCGCCACCTGCTGGCAACAGGAAGTGACCTTTAACTAAGCAGCCCCCGCCGCACATTTCACCTACATGCACGAATCTTCTGTGGTGCGTGTATCTTGTCCAGACGCACAAAAAAGTCTCTTGGAGCCATACCCTAAACCCAACAGGAAGTCGGCCATTTTGAATTTTTACGGCCATTTTTGGATGATTTACACACTTCGTACTTTAACGAAATCCTCCTAGGGATTTAGTCCAACCGACTTCAAATTTCTGCTTCGCCTTCTAAAGGCATTGAAGATGAAAAGTTGTGCTATTTGCGAGTTTTCGTCAATGGGCGTGTCCGTGGCGTGGCGTCAAAGATCAACTCTTCGCCATGACACAGGAAGTTGTTGTAACTTCAGTGTACATGCTCACATCTGAAACAAACTTTACGTGCTTGATAACTCTCCCACCCCGCTATGGAGGACCGATCCTGACATAGTCAGAAATAAATACAGAAATAAATAAGTGCTCAATAAATAAATAAGCATCCAATTAAATACACAAAAAAATAAAGTAAATAAATGTAGGTAGTAATTAAATTATACAAGGAGACATAAATGTATATTTTAATTAGTGCCTTTACTTATTCACCTTTGTTATATAATTACCTTATTTATTTATTCTCTGTTATAATCTTCAACTTTATTTATTACAAATTTTTAAAATGTATTTATTTATGTGTGTGTTTTAATATTTTTGTCTGTTTTATTCTTCCTTTGTATTTTTTTTACCTTATTTATTTTCACCCATGGTATTTATTTCTGCCTGTCCTTTTTAAATTTCTGTATGCATTTCTGCCTCATTATGCAAATGAGGAGGGGCTCAAGGGGTCATCTTCTCTGCTATTGGTGGACCAGTCAGACAGGAGAGCTCCTACTCTGCCTGCAGACATCAATGATCTTGCCCCTCATACAGTCAGATGGATTCCTTCAGTGCGCTGAGGTGTTTAACAACTCTGAAGACACTACCAGCCATGTCTTCCTTCTCTTTTCACGTAGACGCTCCGACAGACAGTTCTTTCAGTTTGCTGCATGCATGGACACAGAACTGTGGTATCGGGAGAATCACACGGTCAGCTAGCTGCAGCTAAATCTGGAGTGCACTCGTATTCAATTCTGTATGGTAAATTCAGTTTAAACGGAGCAGAGCGAGCTGACAGGCAGAGTTAGAGACTTTTTATGTCCGTTTCTCTCTTTACAAAGACGCATGTTGCAGTCAGAGTCTTCTCTGAAGAGGGCAATGAAGTCTCAGTAGTACACAATGCGAGCACGACATACAACACAATTTATCAAATTACACAACGGATATACAGTATGAAAATAAGATTGATTGGATTATACTCACAGGAAGTATAAAACCTGTTACATGTGTCTATTAAAAGTAAAGTAACACAAAAATGTCAGGGAAATTACTTTACTTAGATTTAAGTACTGCAGTTGTACATTTGAAATACCTTCCTACCTTTCTGATAGGAAGCCTTCTTGAGGTGGTATAAAACATTTCTTCTTATATTCTGATTTGAGTTGTGTTGTACTATGACCACATGAATTAAAAAAATTAAACACTTCACTGCCCAAGTCAGCTATAACACAAGTCTTGTTCATTAGACTACATGCTGTACAGTATTTGTGGACAGATTTTGTCCCAGGATTTATTATGCATTTCTTCTTCTTCGTTGCATGATTTAGAATAATAAGGTGAGAAATGGGTCTGTTCTGAGTTCATCCTGCACTGCAGCAGCTAATAAAGTCCATTTAATCCCAAAAACGCTTTTCTTTTAGGCAGGCTGTAGCAGAAAACAACTCACCTTTCTCAAGTTGTACAGTAATGTCACATGTGTATGAAGGTGGCCAAGTTTATTAGTGGACCAAATCCATGACAACCCAGAGTTGAGACCAGGAGGCAGAGTCGCAGTCTAACACACTTCTCTGCTCCTCCATTTCAGGAGTTACTTCGTGAAAATCCTATAGTGACGGTGTCTGCCCCCCCGGATAAAGGAAGATGGTTTAAGTCCTATTTATGAGATCAGTTTGTACATTTTTGGGGCGGCTGTGGCTCTACTTGGTTCAGAATGGGCTGTCAAGCTCCAATCTTGTCATCCAATCCTGGCATTTGAAGGTCCAATGTCGGAGGTGTCGGAGGCCAATCGCTCAACGGGATATCCAATGTGACATTGGATGGCGCCCAATCACTGCGCGGGATGACATTGGACGTCACCTATCGCTGCGCTTCTTTCCATACCCTCCGCCAGTGACTGACATCGCCGGCGAAACGGCTTCTAACAACTCTGTCAGAAGTAAGTAATAAATGTCTTTATTTTATAGACATACATGCTTAGTTATATTATATATATATCCATCTTTTGTTGTCGAGTGTCACATTACGTTATAATGAAGGCACGACGTTAGCTAACGTTAACTGCTAGCAGTCACTAACGCATATCACTAATTTAAATGTAATAACGGTATAAAAAATTAATATAAGTGTAACGTTAAACAGCCATGCATGCTTTATTCCCCTTCTTAATTAGCCACACCCATTATATGCATTGCATCTCATCGTTATATAAATAGTTTCTATAGTAGTTATAGAAACGTTTCATTGTATCAGAATATTTTAGTAGGCTTACTACCTGTTTAAGACAGCGGTGGCAGGTAACCAACGTTATATAGCTAACACAGCTGCTGTAACTTACATATTTTGTACAGAACGTAATATATTATCTTTGCTTCTGACAAGTTACATGGGCAAGTATGTATGTGCCGCAGTGTCACAGTGAATTATTCAAAGCATGTTCACATTCAGTGTTGTACTTGTTGAAAAGAGCTATTGTGGGTGTGCTTACAGTACCTGTCGTTTTACTGTAAATATTAACTGGTTAAATAGCTACCTACCAATGACATTTGAGCCATTGACATTGTTATTAGCCCATCTGGAGCATTGAAGAAGGGAGATAACAGCTGTTAATGGTTGTAGATATATCCATGTCACTGTATCTGAATGCAAATATATTACGTTCATATTATTAGATGAGCATCAAACCTAAGAGCCACAAGGCCATGGGAGATGGCGAGTGGATGTCGAGGCTGAGGGCATTTGCCACCACTGGCCTTTGGCCTTCAGGAGGTAATAAACCAGCCCCAAGGCAACGGAAGTGGTATGACCTCTACCAGAAGGTAAAGTATAGCAAAATTTCTACCCATTACTTGTTACGGTCATTAACATGCAGTTAACTAGATGAAAAATGTTCGATTTCATGGTGCAGATAGTATCAATCAGACGGACTGTAAATTATAATTCTGATTGTTCCAGATTGAGAAATGCCCCATGCAGGCCCATGGACAGAGCACCCTCTTTGGAGGGTCCAAGGCCTGTAACTGTGGATTTCACACCGTTAAGGTGATCTCTTTCAAAATGACATCACATAAATTTTCATCTTGCATCGCATCTGTGTTATAACGCTGTTGCAGTTACATCACATGTCGTAATTCTGTTCTTTTAGCAGCCTGCCACTCCTGCTGAAGCCCCACAGTCTGTGGCCTCAGACTCGGACCCTGGTGCGACTTCAGCAAGTGCTGCAGCGTCTGCCGCCACCCCGAGGTCTTTCCTGCGGCCCCCGCTGAGTTTGTCAATGGTGAGTTCTTTCTAATCAATTAATCTTTTGTATGAACCATTGTGTTTGTGTTGCATCATTAAATTATATCTTTTTCTCCTTTCAGTTCACTAAATCACGTTTTGGTGGGTCAAAGTCTGACTCACTAAAGCCCAATTTAGTGGCTAGGAGGACCCCCAGCCCTTCTCCTCCTTCTCCATCCTCTGTGAGGACCCCGAGCTCTTCTCCTCTTCCTTCTCCATCCTCTGTGAGGACCCCGAGCTCTTCTCCTCTTCTTGCACCATCCTCTGTGAGGACACCGAGCTCTTCTCCTCTTCCTCCTTCTCCTCTTCCTTCTCCATCCTCTGTGAGAACCCCAAGCCCTTCTGTAAGCATCAGCCTTGCAGTAGCCCCTGTGAGTACAGCATCTATTCGTAGGTCTGGCTCTGTTGTAAATCATCTTCAGTATAGCCTTTATTTATGCTATAAACTTACTCTTATCTTACTCTGACCGTCTACAGCAGGGACATCCTCTCCCGTCTGGACCACATTAAGGCCAGCATCACCTCCACGTTTGGTTCCATCTTAAAGATGGATTCAACCAAAAAGGTAAGAAATAATCTAACTGTAATATATTTCTTTGTATTTAATATATACTCTCATATACATGTTTACGTTATTGTCAGTGGTAACATTACATAAGTTTGTGCTGTGTCTTAACTGCTACAGATGTCTAAACCATATGTAATTAAAACATCACCCTCCAGATTACAAAGAAGCTGGCTGGCCACGGCAGAGGGACAGCTCTCTGGCTGACCTCAATCAGCAACGAAGTTGGCCAGGTCCTGACCAGTGTCCTGACAGTGCAGGAGGGGCCAGGACTGGACAGGATGGTGTCTGGAGTGATGGAGCGGTACCGCCGGGCATGTGTCCCCCCGCCTGTGCTGCTGTATGTGGACTGTGGCTGCTGCGTGAGCGAGGGGGAGAGCAAGCTGCAGACCAGGTTTGCACAGTGGCCAGACATCCACATAAGACTGGACATCTGGCATTTCATGAGGAGGCTGGCTGTCGGTTGCACCACCGATGCTCATCCCCTCTACCCCACCTTCATGGGCTGCCTGTCTGCATGTATCTTTGAGTGGGATGCAGGGGACCTCAGTCTGTTGCGGCAGGCTAAGAGAGAGCAGCTCAGACAGGAGGGTGTGCCAGCGCTTACTGATATCCTGGTGGACAGGAGAATCACTAAGAAGGAGCTGAGCCAGTACTGCAGAAGGAGGACGCGCGGGGAGAAGGGGACCATCAGCCTCATCGAGCAGCTGCTGCAAACACTGGAGGGGCCAAAAGGGAGAGACCTCATGGGGGTGCCGCTGCTGGAACAGGTGCGCATGGAGCACATCTGGCGGGTGCAGAAACGGCACGTCAAGTGCATCCAGGACGTGCCAGGTGTGCAGCTGTACACAGTGACAGGCACCACCACCACCAAAGGCGGCGTTGTCCTGACCAGGTACCGCTGTGCCAGAGGGTCCACGTCCCTGGAGTCGTTTCACTGCCACCTCAACAGGTTCATTCCAGGTTGGTGTCTCTCTTGTGGGATTTTAAATAATTTGTAAGGTTTTTTTCAACACATTTAAAGATTGAAAAGCAAAACCATATTTTGTTGTTTTCCCAGGAACCAGTGCAAACGCACTGAACTTCCAGTTGTACCTGCTGGAAGGCCTCAACAGGTGGAACCAGGATCGAGGGACTGCAGCAGTGACCAGCAAGCCCTCATCTCTCCTCACCTACGCCGGGGATGTGTTCTCAACACCAACAGCCTGAAGGTGTTTGGCCGGGTACTTGTGCCAAACTTCAGGCCACCTGCCAGATACACTGGTATGTCTTAAATGATGATGATGATGTGGCTTTTGTTTTGGTTTGTGGGTTTTTAGTGTATTAATGTTTGACGTTAAAATAAAACAATTACATAAGGATATAGAATGTTTTGAATTTCAACTAATAATGTGTCTGTGTGCGTGTTTCTGTTATTTTCCATAGGAGAGCTGCTTGGTGTTGACTACCTGCTGAGTCAGACTGGACAGCCCATGGCGGTGAACCCCGACTCAGAGGAGACAGAGGACATGCTGGAGATGATAGATGAGGGCGAGGAAGAAGAAGAAGACGAGGGCTTTGAGGAAGATACTGTGCCATGGCTCGATGACCTGAGCTTCTCCTCCTCCCAGCCTGCTGCCTCCTCCCAGCCTGCTGCTTCCTCCCAGCCTGCTGCCTCTTTCCCGCCTACTGCCTCCTCCCAGCCTGCTGCTTCCTCCCAGCCTGCTGCCTCCTCCCAGCCTTCTGCCTCCTCCCAGCCTGCTGCCTCCTCCCAGCCTGCTGCCTCCTCCAAGCCTGCTGCTTCCTCCCAGCCTGCCGCCTCCTCCCAGCCTGCCGCCTCCTCCCAGCCTGCTGCTTCCTCCCAGCCTGCTGCTTCCTCCCAGCCTGCTGCCTCCTCCAAGCCTGCTGCCTCTTTCCCGCCTGCTGCTTCCTCCCAGCCTGCTGCCTCCTCCCAACCTGATGCCTCTTTCCCGCCTGCTGCCTCCTCCCAACCTGCTGCTTCCTCCCAGCCTGCTGCCTCCTCCCAGCCTGCTCCCTCCATGGCTGCTGCGTCCGGGGTATGTAAAGACATAATTATGTGTATATAAACATATATAAACCACATCTGCATTTTGTCCCACCTCACTGTCCTCGTGGTTTTTTCAGGTGGTGGATGACAGTGGCATGCCAGGGTTGGACAAAGTTGACAGCTTGGCAGAGTATCTGGTGGAGCTGAGAAACCAGACCGCTCTGTACCTGAACAACCAGCAGGTCAGTAACATTTATTGTCTTGCTACTTTCCCAATCTTGTAATACATGTTCACACTTAACACTTAACTCGTCTTTTCATGTGCTGTTGTGTTCTCTCTCTGCTTAGGTGAGCACCATTGTTGCTCTGTGGCAGAACCTGCCGGACCACGACAGGCAGAGGGTGGTGTTTGCTGCCAGACACCAGAGCAGGCTGGACACAGGGAGATTTAGGTCTCCAAAAAAGAGGCAGGAGTTCACTCCAGGGACGGAGAGTGTGAAGAGGCACGCACTCACCACCACTGCCCCACTTGCCCAGTGGCCAGATTGCTGCCGCCTGATTGAAACTATCTTTGTCAGGCTCTGTGCCATTCACCACAGTCCCAGGAAGAAGGGGACTGGCACAGTGTCAAGATGGGATCTCATCCTTCTTGACTACAGGAAGATCAGGCAGCTCATTCTGTGCAATGGGCCGGTAATGCAGCAGACCACCCTGCAGCTGGTGGATGTGAGCCACACCACCCTGGTGCAGTGGCACAATAAGAGGGTGAAGAGGCAGGAAAATATGGTGGTGATGCAGGGGCTGAACCTGCCCAGCCGCTTGTCTGTGGCAGCTAACCCTCTTCCCTCTGCTAATGTGCGCCCCTCGTCTGCTCCCCCCCAGCCAGGCCCAGCTCACCAGTACCACCTGCCCAGCAGCACCGTGGGCCTGGCGAAGTTGAAGAGGAAAGTATCACCCTCGGTGGCAACACCCATGGCTGTCAATCCCCAGCAGCAGCTCCTCCCTGCTCCACCATCAGGTCCTCAGCTGCGTCCCCAGCAGCAGCTCTTCCCTGCTCCACCATCAGGTCCTCAGCTACGTCCCCAGCAGCAGCTCCTCCCTGCTCCACCATCAGGTCCTCAGCTGCGTCCCCAGCAGCAGCTCTTCCCTGCTCCACCATCAGGTCCTCAGTTGCGTCCTCAGCGGCAGCTCTTCCCTGCTCCACCCAGCCCTCAGTTCCTGATGCTGGTTCCAGTAACCCCAGGTGCTGCTCCACAGACCCTGGGGTTCAGCCTTTCCTCTGCCCCTCCTGCTCCTGCTCCAGTCCCCCGAAAACTGACCCGAAAGGTGCTGCACAACACGTGCAAAAAATGCGGACAGTTCAGGACGGCGGAGACTGGACACAGCCAATACAAGGGTGTGGTTTACTGCCCCTCTGTAGAGGCTGTACCAAAGGAGCAGTGGTTGGAGGACATGAAAAGGAATAAATAAATGTTTTTACTGGATGCTTTTTTTATGTAAATACTTTTATTTAATGTTAGTTTTTATTCAGTTATAATGTTCAATTTTCTATGAAAGGGACTGTTTACCCCACTATCAGAGGCATGTGCCCTGGATACTTTTTATGTTTATAGTTTATATTATATTTAATGTTAATCTTAAATAAGTAATTATGTTACTAAACTATACTATTTTAATATATAGGTATGTGTTATTGTTTTATTATCTTATACTGTGGAGTGTTTCTGACAATTTGTCCTCCTTCTAAACTGATTTATAATAAAAGTTCATATCATTCATATATTTTGAGTGCAAATCTTGTTTTCAGGTAACTAGTAACTGTCAAGTAATTGGAGTGAGTGAAGTTAAAAGTACAGGCACTTTCACAGTCCAAGGTGACTTCTTCAAAGGATTTGTTCTGTTTAGGGAAGTCTTCTCCAGGACATTATGCTATATTGAGCTAACACTGGGGCTTGGTTCAGCCTCAGACACCAGACAAATTAAACCAAGACAGCATAAAAGAAACACATTCTTCTTCAAGGGAACACAAAGCAACAAACATCACTGTAAAATATTTAATCAAAGAAACTTGAAAGATACAAAGAGTCTATGTATGGATAGTAGACCAATATAATACATGAGGTAGACCAAGAAAGTATTTTTATACTAAATCAAGTTTACATGGGCAACCAAGAGGTGGGATTCAAACAGGTTCTCTGTGTGGATGTGTCTTTATCCTCCTGAAATGCACACAAAATTACATTTTTGGTCTTAACAAAAATAATATGCTATAAAAAGACTTTGGAGTGCCACATGAGCGCTACTGGGGTCTACAGAATTATGTTGTCTTCTTTTCTTTCCTTTTTTCTCTCTTTTTTCTTCTCTTTTCTTTCCCCCCTTTTTCTTCTCCTTCTTCCCCCTCCTCTTTGTTTCTCCCCCAAGCCAAACAGACTATTCTTCCCCAGCTTTGGCTCAGGAGGTAGAGCGGGTTGGCTGTTAATCGGAGGGTCGGCGGTTCAATCCCTGGCTCCCCCTGGTTGCATGTCGAAGTGTCCCTGGGCAAGATACTGAACCCCGAATTGCCCCTGGCAGCTATTCCGCCAGTGTATGAGTGAGTGTGAGCACTTAGTGTAATGTGTGTGACTGGTGAATGCAGATGTAGTGTAAAAGCGCTTTGAGTGGTCGAAAAGACTACAAGTACGCTAAGCGCTATACAAGTACGGAGCATTTACATGTTAACATGAGTCCTCCATGCACGCCAAAGTTAGTCATGGAGTTCCTCAAGGACCAATCCTCTTCACTTTATATATGCTTCCTTTAGGCAATATTATCAGGAAATATTCCATATATATTCCATTTCATTGTTATGCAGATGATACTCAGTTATTTCTATCGATCAAGCCAGATGAAACTCATCAGTTAGCTAAACTTGAAATGTGCCTTCAGGATGTTAAAACCTGGATGACCTGTAATTTTCTAATGTTAAACTCAAATAAAACTGAAGTTATTGTTCTGGGGCCTAAGCACCTCCGTGACGCATTATCTAAAGATATAGTTTCCCTTGATGGCATCGCCCTGGCCTCCAGCACCACTGTGAGGAATCTTGGAGTTATCTTTGATCAGGACATGTCGTTTAAGTCTCACATTAAGCAAATTTCAAGGACCGCCTTTTTTCACCTACGTAATATTGCGAAAATCAGGAATATTCTGTTTAAAAATGATGCAGAAAAACTAGTCCATGCATTTTTTACTTCTAGGCTGGATTACTGCAATTCCTTATTATCAGGCTGCTCGAAAAAGTCCATTAAGACTCTTCAGCTGATCCAGAATGCTGCAGCACGTGTTCTGACAGGAATCAGGAAAAGAGATCATATCTATCCTGTCTTAGCTTCTCTGCATTGGCTTCCAGTAAAATCCAGAATAGAATTTAAAATCATTCTTCTTACCTACAAAGCTCTCAATGGTCAGGCACCATCTTATCTTAAAGAGCTCATAGTACCTTACTACCCCACCAGAGCACTGCGCTCCCAGAATGCAGGGTTACTTGTGGTTCCTAGAGTCTCCAAAAGTAGACTAGGAGCCAGAGCGTTCAGCTATCAAGCGCCTCTCCTGTGTAACCAGGTTCCAGTTTGAGTTCAGGAGGCAGACAGCATCTCCACATTTAAGAGTAGGCTTAAGACTTTCCTCTTTGATAAAGCTTTTACAGGTCATCCAGGTTCAGCTAACTTATTAGTTTCATCTGGCTTGAACGATAGATATAACTGAGTATCATCTGCATAACAATGAAAGTTTATGGAGTGATAATATTGCCTAAAGGAAGCATATATAAAGTGAACAGGATTGGTTTGAGCACAGATCCTTGTGGAACTCCATGACTAACTTTGGCGTGCATGGAGGACTCATCGTTAACATGTACAAACTGAAATCGATCTGATAAATAGGACTTAAACCAGCTTAGAGCGGTTCCTTTAATGCCAATGAATCGTTCCAGTCTCTGTAATAGGATCTGATGGTCAATGGTATCAAATGCAGCACTAAGATCTAATAAAACCAGTACAGAGACAAGTCCTTTGTCTGATGCAATAAGGAGGTCGTTAGTAATTTTCACCAGAGCTGTCTGTGCTATGATGAACCCTAAATCCTGAAAATCCACAAATAAACTATTGCTCTGTAGAAAGTCACAAAGCTGTATGGCAACTGCTTTCTCAAGGATCTTAGAGAGAAATGGAAGGTTAGATACAGGTCTGTAGTTGGCTAAAACATCTGGCTCAAGGTTGGGCTTTTTCATAAGAGGTTTAATTACAGCTACTTTAAAGTACTGTGGTACATAGCCTGTTAATAAAGATAGATTGATCATATCTAGTAGAGAAGTGCTGACTAAGGGTAAAACTTCTTTAAGCAGTCTAGTCAGGATGGGGTCTAAGAGGCAGGTTGATGGTTTAGATGAAGAAATTATTGAAGCTAGTTGGTAAAGATTGAGGGAAGCAAAGCAGTCTAAACATATATCTGGTTTTACAGCCGTTTCTAAGGTTCCTGAGTTTAGAGATAAGTTGGTGCCAGTTAAGGGCAGGTCTTGGTGAATTTTGTTTCTAATAGTTTTTATCATTAAAGAAGCTCATGAAGTCGTAACTACTGAGAGCTATGGGAATACTTGGCTCAATAGAGCTGTGACTCTTTGTCAGCCTGGCTACAGTGCTGAAAAGAAACCTGGGGTTGTTCCTATTTTCCTCTATTAATGACGAATAGTATGCTGCTCTGGCATTACGGAGGGCCTTCCTACAGGAATTAGCTGGAGGAAACACCAATTGCACAAAGTAACTAAACCTGCAACAGAACAGGGAGGGTGGCTTGGGGAAGAGGAGGAGAAAAACAAACAATGAACAAATCAACAAAAAGACAAAGAGACAACCAGCCAAACGGCAGCAAAAAACAGCTTACATAGGACAACTGAGAGAGAAATGAAAACGAGAAACAGTCAGCAAAATAAATAAACAACACAGCACAGCCATGAGAGCTAGAATAATAACAATTAATTTAAATAAGTAACTGAAAGAAAAGCATCAAGAATAATTCTACCACGGACAACCTGAATTTGTTTGTATGTGTGTGTGTGTGTGAGTGTGGATGACTGTGTCCGTATGTGTGTGTGTGTGTGTGTGTGTGCGTGCGTGCGTGCGTGCGTGCGTGCGTGCGTGTGTGCATAGGCCTGTTACAGAATGTAGTTCTTAGTGAGCTGGACGCCACAATCGTGCCGCACCAACTCCATGACGGACCATGACATGAACGCCGAAGACCCCTACACAACCATCCAAATGCCAATTGACAACACAATGCCTTCGGAACGCAAAAGGCACACCACGTGAGCACGGCGACACCCAACACACCCACCCGCCAAGGGCCGAGAACACCAGACACACAAGCCCAGAAAAAAAATAATAAAATGTGTTTTTGACTCTGTCCATTCTGCAGCTTTACAAAAACACAAAATACAGAAATAAACATTTCTCAACACACATGCCCCCATATACATTAAACAGGTACTTATATAGTAAGCACATTTATGGAAGCATATAGGCGACTGGCAGGATTTGATTGAACAACCCTGTTGGCTGCATTCCCCACAAATGTAGCACAACCCTTACATAATGAGATATTGCACACCCCCAATAGCCTACATATTGCACAATCCCAATAGCCTATGTATTGCACAAATTACATAATGCACAACCCAAACAGCCTACATATTATACAATTTCACATAACCCATGCAATACACAATGACATATTGAACAATTCATTCATGTGTTGCACCACTAACATATTGCATAACCCCAATTGCCTACTCATTATTGCACAATGACATAGTGCATAACCCAGCTAGCCTACATGTTAGTGTTGATAAGCTTAATGGACATAGGCACAAATAAGTGTTTATATTGGTTTAGGTACCCTGAATCTTCTACCAGAGGGTAAAAGCTGACATTCTGGTGAAGTATGTGGTTTGGATCTGAGACTATTTTTTGTGCTTGTCTGATAACCGACTGCTCATAAATTGGGGCAAGGGGCAAATGGTTTTCGACCCCCATAATCTTCATAGCTGTCTGTACTTGATGGCCGATCTGTGATTTGGATTGTACTGTCAGGTTACCAAACCAGGCTGTGATACCTTATCTTAGAATACTCTCTAGTATTGCATGATAAAACAACAACATAAATTTCTGCTCAACGCCATACACTCTTCCTAAAAAATGTCATCCTCTGTTTAAGTCTGGAGCAGAGGGTATTCACGTGATCTTTCCAACTAAGTGCATTATCGATCGCTTATGGCCTTTGGGTCAAACACTATCTCCTCAGTCTTGGTCACATTTAGCACAAGATAGTTGGTATCACACCACTGGACAAATTCCTCAATTTCCGTATGATACGCTGCTGGGCTTCTATCTTTCTGCATAAGGCTGAGGATTGCTGTATCATCTGAGAATTTGATAATATAATTGTCAGTGTGTCTAGTCTAGTGCAGTTGTTAGTGTACAGTGTAAAGAGGACTGGAGAGCTGACACAGCCCTGAGGGGCACCAGTGCTGATTGGCCTGGGCTCCATGAGAGCATTATTCATTCTGACCTGTTGAGTACGGTTTATTAAAAAAGTGGGAATAAAAGAGTTAACATTCATATGTTTAATTTTCTGGATGAGCATGTGAGGCTGCAGCATGTTTAAAGCGGAACTAAAATCAACAAACAAAATGCACGCATAGGCCTTGGGGTCCTCAAGGTGTTTACTGACCACATGTGATATGCTGTTAATAGCGTCATCTGTGCCACGCCCCTGCCTAAAGGCAAACTGAAAATGATCTAAAAACACACCAACCTCTTGCTTAAGAAATAACATCATTATCCTCTTAAGACATTTCATGACAATGGATATCAGTGCCACACCCCTGAAATCATTATTCACCTTTGGGCAAGGTTTTTTAGGTACAAGTGTAATTACTGAATTCTTCCAGGGCAGGGATGGTGTGTGAGTCTACTGATTTTTGAAAGATGGGGCACCATGCAGGGATCAGCTCCTCTGTACATGTCTTTAGCAGGAATGCAGATATTCCATCTGGCCCAGTGGCCTTAGTACACAAGTCTTTAAAAAGCAATTTGACCAGCCTTGCGTCCTGTTTTGTAACAGAGATTGTCTCTAAAACATTCTTCCATTCAGAGGAATAGTCCAAATTCAAATCTCCGATAGAAATCATTCAGGTCATTAGCTCCTTAGACAGGTATATAGCACTGTGTTTCTGTTTCATGGAAACTTTCTGCTTAAAGTTATCCCTATGAGTAGTCCCCATGAGTAATCCCCGATTTTACAAAATATACCTGTAATCTGATTATGTCTGATTATGTTTTTTCTGTACTGTAACAGAATACAGTTACTTTTTTTTGGTATCCTGATTACGTACCACCGTTACTAGGGATGATACGATTACGGTTTAATGGTTAACCATGGTAAAATTCCCGATGGTTAGTATTACTGTACACATTTTAATTACCATGATAACCGGGTATGGTTAACCGCGCTGTTATAATCTCACGGCCAACACTGTCCAGCGTCTCCCAGAAGCAGGCGCGCATGCGCAGAATGTAACGTGGGTTTGTTTGGGTCAATGACAAGACGGCAGAGATTTTTCAGTCACTCTGAAGTCCGGTAGTATTTTAGTTTTTATGAGAGTACTGAGGGAAACTTGATTGAAGAAAATAACCATGTAGTGAACGCAGGGTGAGTTAACTTTTAGCTTTGGTTTGTCTCTCTGACATGCTAACAGTGTGTAAAGTGAAGCTCTCAGTGTTAGCTGCTCTTGTAAAAACGCTACACGTTGTTCTGTTGCTGTGTGCGTCTTGTGTCCTGTCGAGTCCACTGCACATGACCAACCAGCATATCTAGAAATGCTACAGACTGCTCTGTATTTACAGTTTTTGGGCTCATTACAGTTACTATCACTGTCTTCGAAAGACTTATTTGTTTTCATGTAATTGTCCAGGGGGTCATTGTATTACCTGTATAATACAAAATATAAAATCTTGATATTGCACACTTAGATGATTTTCACATGTTTACAAAAGGTATTTGCTATTATTTTATTTTTTACACAAACAAAATGGCAATTGTCACATTGCAGCAGCAAAATAATATTGTCTTTATTTTCATTTCTTACTCCCTGTTGTGCTATCACTTTGCACTTTACTAAGCATTCTACTTGAAACTGAAGGCCGGCTGAGCAATCAAAACAACTGCTTGTGTGTCCCTGACTCGCCCACTAAAACAAACCTTTTATCCTGTTTATCTGGAGGGCAATTTCAGCTGGGCTAACAGTCCTGGTACTGTGGTACCATACCACACCTGTTGTTTCCGGTGCATACAAAAGTTATCATGCCATTAGGCACAGAAATCAGATGATCCTCAAGTCATTAAAACAGACTCCACTAACATCAGCCTACTTCTCTGTTGGGTCATGGAATGGCCAGTCTGTAGTCAACAAAGCTGACTTTATCACTGCTTACGCAAGTACATTATCTCTTGGCTACTGGCACTCACTGACACCTGGATCAACTAATCTCAACCGCCACCAATGTGTAGCACCCACCTGGGTGATGCATGGTAACCATTTGCGCCAGAACACTCACCCTGATGTGCTTGAGGTGAAAAGAGAGGGAAACATAGAGTCCTTTACACTGGGGGGTGATTAGATGGCCAGATGGAGAAGGCCAGGTTGGGAATTATAGCCAGGACACCGGGGAACCCTCAAAGATTGTCATGTACAAGTCACCAAGACAAATGGGTAACCTTGTATAATCAAACTCAGCAGACTTCCTGCCTCTGATTCAGTGCTTTTGATCTAGAACAGGTTCTCAGCTCTCACAAAGCTGGCATGGTGCTCGATCTCGTTCTTTTTATGAAACTGTGCCTAACAGTCACACCCCTACACATGTCTGACAACTCTCTTATTTAATTCACGGTATGCCAACAGGAACAGCCCATTGTTGAAGCACCTTATCTCTCGCAATTTTGCAGCCTGTCTCCCTCTCACTTTACATCAGTGGAAGCTTCTCCTCTACCCCCTCTCGACACATTTTCCTCACTCGAGGTCAATGATCCCAATACATACCCTCTGGACCCAATTCCTACTAATCTCCTCCAAGCCATATCTGTGGTGCCAGCAATCACTTGTTTAACTTCTACCATTTGTTTTCAAAGCTACTGAAAGGGTGATCTTCACACAGTTCTCAGAATTCCTCTCACAGAATGACCTTTCATCCATATAAGCCTGGTTTAAAGAGTGTCTCCACTAAAACTGTTGTCTGTGACAGAAGCCCTAAGGTCACCTAAAGCTGCAGTCCAGTCTTCAGTTGTTAGCCTGCTTGTCAGCTGTCGTTGACACAGTCAATCACAGGATCCTGCTATCCACACTCTCGGCAATGGGCAGGCAAAGCACTCCTTTGGTTCGAATCCTACTTCTCTGTCCATTCCTACAATGTGTTGTGGCAAGGACAATTGTCCCCATCTCATTGCCTCTCCACAGGGTTGCCCCAGGGCTTGGTGCTAGGACCCTTCTCTTCTCAATTGACACCACCTCACTGGGGCCGATCATTCACTTGCATGGCTTCTCTTACCACTGCTATGCAGATGATACGCACCTGTACCTGTCCTTCCTACCAGACGACCCCACCATCTCTGGCATATACAGAACACATGAAATCTTACTAAACCTCTCAGAGACTGAAATCTAGTTCATCTCAGCCAAGAAATCCACCCACCAAAACATCAAACTTAAAATTGGCTCCTCAACCATAACTCCTACCAGGGTGGTGAGAAACTTGGACATCTTTCATCTTGGATGACTTTCTCTTCTGACGATACTTCCTCTTATAACATTTAACACTCACCTCTAAGATGCACTTCCTATGCTCTTCTTACCCTTCTTCTACAGTGTTGACTTTTGAGGCAACACAAGCTAATGTCAAGTTATAAGTTGGATGTTTATGTACATACACATATATACATACCTAATGCAACAATGTGTTACTAAAATATAAAGCAGTCCATAATTATAATATAGCTGTCAGGATTTGTCGTGTGTGCTGGCAGGAACAAGTTTTAGGACCCAAACGCAGGACACAGAGGCAGAACAGGTACAGTTTCTGGGTATTTATTTAAGCCAACAGAACTTACGGCAGAGTCCAGAGTTCAACAAAGGGTAATCCAAAAATGAGGCAGAAACAGACAAACAAGCAAGACACACGGCAGAGGACGAGCATACAACGAACCAGCAACAGCTGAACAGAAGTCACACACATTTAAGCACTGGCGAGGAGGGCGGGAGCACAAACAGGTGATACTAATAAAGAAAGCAGACAGGCAGGCAGAGAGACAGCAGGGGAAAACAGACAGACACTAACAAGTTTCAAAACACAAGGCAAGAATCTAACTGGAACTCAAAACACATAACAGATACTGAACAGACCAATAAACAAAACTGATCAGACAGGCAGTGTGACAATAGCCATAAGATAGTTTAAATTCCATATTACTGTATGTAACTGTTGTGAAAGCTGTTAAGCATTCATTGTTCATTGTGCACTCTGGCAAAAAAGTTGATCCAGGCTGAACTTACTACGTTCGCCAATCACATTCATGCAAGTTTACATTCCTGGTAGATTAGTTTATGACATCAACAACATTTTTCTACTGTTTACCTTGAGATTGTCGCAACGCTACAAAAAATAGTTGCTGCTGTGACAACTTTCCAGAGTTGTAAAATCCTGCATATGAGTAATTCAAACTGCTGTGCAGTGTTTTAATGTCATAAGCTAAAGCCAGTAGCCTTTGAACATAATACAGTCAACAATTACATTTAAAGTGTCATTGGGAAAACATATCTGTAGTATATAGGCCTAAACATTTCTATAAGACAGGGTTACATTCCACCCTCTGCCTCTCCCTGCTGGGGCACATTTATCTCCAGTGACAGCAACTGGAATGACAGTTCTACACCGATGACACATATAGCTTTTTTTTTTTAGCTTTTCCCAAATTAGCGTTACAAATAAATCAGTTCCAATTAAAGGTGTCTTCACTTTGCTTGTTTCAATGCAAACACAATTAAGCCTGTGACTGTTAGAGTCAGCTGAAAGCACCTCAAACAGATTAGCCACAGTGATTCAATTGGAGTCTAAGGTCCACTGTGGCTTTACCAAAAAGGCAGGATTTTGTTAGTAAGCTGTGACTAGCACCACATGACAATGATTATATTTTAATTTGAAGTGTAAAATAGAAATGTAGGTTTTAACAGGGTATTGACTGTGTCATCGGGAAACACAGAGCAACAGAAACCCAAAACACACCAGCCATACCCATACACACAAAATACAAAAAACAAAAACACAAGCATACTCATTTTTACTGTGCCAGTCGAATCATGGCTGTAATGTCATAACAGACAGATCTAGGGAAGAGCTTGCGACAGTCAGTTTTTAAAAGTAAGTCTGTGGTAGACAACCATACCTTGTATACCTTTAGAGCCAAAAGGTGGTGGTGATTAGCCTGATGTTGATACTGAGTCAATGTTTTCAGCAGAGCAAGACAGCGATGTATGTGATTCTGGACCGATGATACTGCGATGTCCTTCTCCTGAGCCTCCCCTGAGAAACAGTATCACTGGTATTTGTGGGGAAGAACCCAGAGGAGAGGAAGATGATTCCAGCCACCAGCGAGTCTTTAATGTAGGTCGCCATGGCCTCATATTCTGGCTTGGACAGAATGAACCACGCAGCAATCGATTCAATTCGTAGTGGCTGTGAGGCAACAAAGACAGGCTTTGTTACAGAAGACAGTCTAAAGATCATGGTAGTTCAAGGGAATGCTTGACAGGTCTGGTTTCTCAGTACCAAAAGTGGCGGCACTGAATGGAAGAATGGTCAAAGATTATTACTATGTGATTTCAGTAATTATCTGATAATCTGTTCACACTGGTACTATTTATTATTACTGTTAGCTGCAACTACACCACCTGGGGAGTTTCACCCCAGGAATTATAAACTAAAGTTGACCAAAGAGTAACACATTTCAGTGGAAAGCACACAGGTCAGTTTTACTTAGTGAGGGAGTGACGGAGACAGTGTTTCATTCACATATAAAAATATTTTTTGTTTTAAATGAACATTTATCTAAAATCTCTTTAAAAAGCCGCTATTTGCATAAACACTTCTGACCTGCGTCGCCCAAACCAAAAAATCAAAAACAATTCAAAATATTAATTCAAACAACGTAAAACAAACTTTTAATTCAAGCAAAGCAAAAGTTAATTCAGGCAAATAAATTCAACGCAAGTGGTTAGTTCAAACAAAACACAACCTGACACAGTCTATGAACTACAGCTCTTGACCTGTGGTTAGTTCCTGGTGACTACATCATATGTATAGCAGAAGATGCATTTGAAGGAGGTGGTAGTAATGTGAGTAAGCAGGAAATGTTTATTTATGTTTTTACAGCAACATCATCAATGTGAAGTTTTAGAAAATGTACTTAAATGTAATATTCGGTTATGTGCATGTGCTTGCATCGACTGAGTACTATTGCTTGTGACCGCGTGTTTGCTAAGTAATTTTATGTAGGCAATCTGTGCTCTCTCCACATAGGTTTGTTTCAGTCTGTCTGTAACAGACTGGCAGAGTGGGAAGTGGGTGCAAGCATTGCATGGAAGATTAAAGGAAGACAGTATTTTGTGATCGAAAGATAATTTTAATCATCAGCTTTCTGTACATGTGGACATGTGCTCTGGTAGCAGATTGTATAATATGCATGCCTTTAGTGTGTGAAACCAGGGTTCAGCCCCACTCTGACACACTGTGTGTCTCCGACGTATTTATCCATTTAAGCATCAGCTTAATGAGTAAATGTAAATGCAAAACTTTATGTATTAGCCTTTGGATTTTTATGTGGGTCAACTTGATGGGATAGGATGTTGTATACCCACTTGTGACTGTGCGGTATGGTGTAATTTATGCTGTGTATTCATATAAATAGGGGGATGGCTATGCCCTATGGCTCTCTCCACCACATCACCGTTCCTGGTGCGAGTGTTGTTGAAATTCATCTCCGCCCCAGTGTTGAGCTGTTTGATGGGGATGATGGGGGTGCTGCTTTGCGCTTAGTTTTTGTATTTGTAACATTATTTTTCAACGACCAACACACTAAATTGTGGCTTTTGTGCCATTTCCAGTAAAGCCTATGGGATATCTGGTCACTAACACAAGGGCTTAAGTAGTGTAGACCATCTACAATTTTGCTTTCGCCACCACCACTGCCCAGCATTTCATAGACAGGTACAGCTGCAGACCACTAGCAGACTTGCTGACACACCTGCAACGCTGTTTCCACAACCCTATGGCTCTCTCCACCACACCACGGCTCCTGCAAAGGGTAGCCACTGTCTTGTAAGACCCAGCAACCCCCAAAGCTGCCCCATCTGCCACCTGGCATTATATATTGAGATAACATATCACTTGCGATAAATAAACATATATTGAAGTGTACATGTTTTATATAATATAATAATAATATTTTAAATACAGCTAAATGTCATTTCTGGACAATAGCAAAGTTACTCAATAACTTTATCTGACATCACAAGTAGTGAGTGACGTTTAGGAAGAATATGTATCAGTCCCTCCTCGTTTCTCGCTGGCTGCTTGTAACGTTACCAGGTAGAAGGAGGAGCGGCTGGTGTGTCTCAGCCAGCAGCTGGGTTTTTAAGACTACAGACCAGTCTGTGCTCCAGACAGACAGCTTTCTATTTAGCTTGTTTTTAACATTTGGCTAATGCCAAGCTAGCGTTAGATGTGCTTGCATAAAACATACAGGATGAGATACTGAGGACAGAGATGATTAAATTAAACATTTCTACATGTTTAACGTTACCTTACAGACAGGTGTATTGATAAAGTATTGTCTTTTTACTTGCAAAGTTTTTATCATCAACTAACGTTACAGTAGTTTGGAGCTAACTTAACCCTCAACGTATTCCACCGCGATGGCGCAGCCTCTCACTCTGGTGCCACTGTGTGTGTGTGTGTGTGTGTGTGTGTGTGTAGGAGCCAACAGAGAGCAGGCAGAGACTGCAGCCTGATGATTTTCTTATCCATTGCATTTCAAATTAAATCACATTTGACGCTCGAGACATAACGTTATATCATAGGACCCACAAATCTCTGTAGCAGTATCAATAAACTTGAAACCTATTGATTTTCGGGTTTTGAGAAATTTTGGATCTAACTGGGTCTCGATCCCCATCCCTAGTGGGTAGCCTTTTCTGCAGTAGTATGCTGTCTCATTGGTGCATGGCTTTGCTATAGGAATGAGGGTGCCATCAATCACTCCTCTGACCCGGGGAACATCAGCAAGGATGTGGAATCCTTGATTAACCCTGGCAATCTCTTCAAGTGTGATTGGGAAGGTCATCCGATCAACAAGCTTTAACAGGACCTGGGTTACATCTGTCACAGCTCTACTGATGGATGCCATGCTGATGACTGAGGCGTAAAATTGCAGTGCAGCCTTAATCTGCAAAGTTAGGGTCAATGCGAAGTTACGCCTACTGGCCAGGTGAGGGTGAACAAAATCAACTGACTGTTTAGTCTTTGCCTGAGTGAGACAATACTGTTGGATGATTGCCTCATCTGAAAGGATGTTGAGAGAGTTCAACGTTCATAATAGTGATAGTGTTGAAAAGAAATATTTTCAGTTGGAACTTATTTTACTAAATGTTAAATGGTAATCGCTAATAGTTCTTCTCAGAAATAATCCACTTCCACTAAATACTGGCTGTTGTTCCACCAACCATTTTTCATGGTCTGGAAATTCAGTTAACAGCAGTGTTTCTCTATAGTTCTGTTGTTCTTTTGCTCATGTATTACACCACCATCTTTTAAAGTTGTGTGCTCTGTCCAGGCCACAATAATGACTGGCTTATAATTCACTCCTTTGATCTCTCCTTTTATAGTGACCTAGAGATCACTACACGCATTCTTTTCAGGTGGCCATTTTCAATTTTAAGATCTGCAGCATGCTGAAGAGGTAACTTGGTCCCGTTATGCTAAAATTGGAAGGGCATCACCTGTTTCAGCATATCATCTATGTCTTGGTGGTCCTTGTCTTGTTGTAGTTTCAATGTCTTTCTGGGGGAGACAATTTTGAATCAGAATCAGAAAGATTGCCTTTGTGTGTGCTATCATAGGTAAGCTAACCACACCTTTGTTGCAGTTTTTGCTCATGACATCACTTGGTGTGCATAAAGACTAAAGCCTGTATCCAGGTTTTTGTAGCCTTTTCTGGCACTATGGACAGCACATCTGCAGTTGCTGTGTTCTTGCCTGGAATGTGTGAAACAGAGTATGAGTATCTCAACTGTCTCATTCTCTTGAATATGTGGAGGTAGCCTGTCCAATTTCTTCGAGTGTAGCAGAGGGTCATGTTAAGTTTCTATGTGAAACACTGAGACTATTGTGTCCTGGGACTGAAAAGTGCCAAAGCTGGTGGTTGGCTCAATTCTCGTTTGATGCTGTCAAAAGCCTTCTGTTGTGCATCTCCCGATAGTCCACACATTCTTTGCACTTAGTAGCTCTCTTAGTGACTGTGTCTTCTCCACTAGGTACTGTACCTGCCTAAATGATTAACTATTCCCAGAAACCTTCTTACCCCACTTACATCAGTGGGTTCCTCCATGCTGGTGACAGCTCTCACCTTGTCTGGGTCAGTACAACGATTTCACTACACTTCTGCTGACTATGTGGCTATCAGTGTTCCTCTGACTGTAAAAGGGGACATGGTAGTACAAGGGGTGCTGTGATTGACTGGCCAGTGTTTGTTCTAAACAGATTGATCGGTGGTCTCTATAAAGGCAGATCAGAAGAGCCGATCAGATCATGCAATGCCAACCAGGTATATTAATGGCTGGTGACCCATTTTACCATTTTGCTAGAGAGAGGGAGAGTAAGAGTAAGAGCAAGTGTGTGCATGTGTAAAGAAAAGAAAAAAGGGAACTGAAGGTGAAAAGCAAAGTGAGCAGATTAAAGTAGTTTTTGTGTAAGGTAGAGAATTAACTGGAATTAAAATGGTGAAATAGGCTTAATAGAAATATATCCCCTCCCCTCCCTGCCACAGTTACACGGCGTATTTGTGAAGCTCTAAGTTGCTCCCAGTAACCAAGTGTAGGCTGCTATGGTTTAAGTTGTGTCACTAAGAGAGAGCGTGTTGCACATGTTTCCAACCAATAAATAAAGGGTTATAAATTAATGATGCTTGTTTATCTCAAGCTGAGCTTTGTTCTGTCACGCTTGTGCAAAATGTTTGCCAGTGCTTTAATGCTGTCCTACTAGGAAACACTTTTTAAGCTAATGTTAAGCAAGGGGGGGGGGACTTGTATAGGATAACATATATATACACTCAATATATACGCTAAGTTATTTACAATTACAGAAGTCAAAGTATACTCAAGAATCAAGAATAGAGTCTGTCAGTGGGGTGCTGTGGCATTGTGGAGCCGGATCGCTGTTGGCACAAATGAGCAACAGAGGAAAGCCTTTCTGCTGTCATGGTTTTGGGTTTCGGTGTTTATTATTTTCTTGTTGTTTAGACTTCTTCCTAATGTGTGCGTTAGTGTTTATCACTACCTGCCTCTGTGTTCTCTATTACGTTCGGTTAGTATTGCTGCGTTTCAGGCAACTGGGAACACAGAAATTTCCTACCTCAACTACAAAAAGTACCATGGAACACAACCTGAAGTTGGATTTTGTACTTGTGAACTTGGAGAAACAGAAACAAAACGAATAGCAGCTGAATGACGTCAATGGCAGCTCCCATGGAAGCACACATTGTAAATGGTAAACAATAACCCAAACATAAAGCATATTTGCATGTATTTAATTAAAAGTATAAATACTATGATATAGTAAAACCTGTTCTGCATGTAAATTGATGTAGAAATATGTTACTAGGTAGAGATTCTTTAGTGTAACCAGCTAAGTCAAAATGTTATTCAGTAAAATGTAAACAATGCCAAAACATTTGAAAACATTAGGAAGTATAATGTATAACATTTTCTGTCTTTGGAGGATGACCACTTCAGTCACTTTTTTCACTAAAATGGCCATAATTTTAATTAACATCGAGGACAGTGCTGAAGGTGCAATTGGGTGTACACATGACAAAGAGTTTATCACGGAGCCATGTTTTTTGTTCACTTTCAGCGTCAGGCACCACCATGCACCTGGAACGCTTTGAGGTTGAAAGTCGGATATTTCAACTTTGACATTTCACAGTTCTGAGCAGTCTGGGACGCGGCATATGTAATTTGTTACATTCGTCCTTGTGTATTGTCACCAGCTTTATTTCCTGTTTTACTTTGAAGTCATCGCTGTCTGGAGTACATTGTCTAGCTTCGTTTCCTGTTGTCTGATTATTCTCTGGGTTACTGGTTTAGCCTGTTGTGATTTTGGTGGTTTGGTTTTCCTGTTTTCCGTAGTTTATTTGATCATGTCCAGTCGCCTGTACTACGAACAGAGTTTAACCTACTCAGACATAACTCAGGATTATCAAGCAAACTCAGGGTTAACCAACTCTGACGGCTGACTCTGGCGTTAAATGGTCCTATGGTACCAGTAAATAAGATGTTAGTTGTATGTTCGCATAACAGGGGAGCGTTTGGCCGTGCAGGCAGAGTTTTTTCACAAAGGCGCATGCTCTGTATTTTCCCCAGAAGAATACCCAATGATAGGGTCAGGATAAGAGTATAAGACATGGAAATGGGTAAATTTGTAATTATCTTCAAAGTGTTCTTATTGTAGGCTAAAGGTGCTTGCACAATACTCAGACAGTGCCCAACTAACAGCAACATTTGGCATTTAACACAAGTTGGCAGTTGCCGTTTTTTAAAATAAATGAATTTACAGTATATATGTTAATAAACTCTGTGTTACTCAAACATTATGGAGGACTGATCCTGACAAATTTAGAAATAAATACAGAAATAAGCATCCGATTAAATGCACAAAAAAATAAAATAAATAAATGTAGGCAGTAATTAAATAATACAAGGAGACATAAATGTATATATTTTAATTAGCTTCTTTACTTATTCACCTTTGTTATAATTACCTTATTTATTTATTGTCCATTATAATCTTCAACTTTATTTATTAATTACTTCTTTTTTAAATGCATTTATTTATGTGTGTGTTTTAATATTTGTCCGTTTTATTCTTCTGTTTGCATTTTCTACCCTATTTATTTCCCCAATAGTATTTCTGCCTCATTATGCAAATGAGGAGGGGCTGTGTCTCAAGGGGTGAACTTCTCCCCTATTGGTGGACCAGTCAGACGGGAGAGCTCTAGGCCTACTCTGCCTGCACACATCAACAAGCTTGCTCCTCACACAGTCAGATGGTTTTGGCATATTGGTTGGATATAAAAAAGCAATGTAAATGTGTCATCTTGGGCTCAAGAAAAAAACAAACAAACAAAAAAAAAACGCAAAGTCAATTAAAGCTGCAAGCAGCGTTGGGCGGGCCCTCGCTCACTGTAGCGCGTCCGGGTGTGAGCCGGCCGAGTTGCATATTCTGGAGCTCTGCCGGTGCGGCTGTGAATTTGCCACGTGGTTCTGACGCCGCATGAAGGTGTTATGTCACTTCCTCGGTCCCTTATGTGGAGTTACATAGCACTTGCCGCTATGAATATAAATCGGTAGTGGTGTGCAGATGTCTGCGGGGCAGTTATCAAGCACGTAAAGTTTGTTTCAGATGTGAGCATGTACACTGAAGTTACAACAACTTCCTGTGTCGTGGCGAAGATTTTGACGCCACGCCACGGATACGGCCATTGACGAAAACTCACAGATAGCACAACTTTTCATCTTCAATGCCTTTAGAAGGCACAGCACAAATTTGAAGTCGGTCGGACTAAATCCCTAGGAGGAGTTCGTTAAAGTACGGAGTGTGTACATCATCCAAAAATTGCCGTAAAATTCAAAATGGCAGACTTCCTGTTGACTTTAGGCTATGGGTTCTTGAGGCTTTTTTGTGCGTCTTGATATGATACATGTCCCCCAAAAATTTCGTACATGTAGGTTGAACGTGAATGAGGGGATAATCTTTTCTAATTTTCTAGGTGGCGCTAGCAAGTCATTATATATATATATATTATATATATATATATATATATTCTTAGCAAATTCAATAGGCACCTCACACGGTCGTGCTCGGGCCCTAAAAATAAATGTCAGATTAATTGGACCAGGAATAGAAATCAGAATCTTTTGTGATTATTGCAAATCTTGGGGATTATCATATCTCGATTTTTTTTTGTTTTTTTTAAAACCTGTCCTGCCCAGCAGCCTGGTACAGAGTATGATGACTTGGATACCATATTGTGCCAGACAGATTTTACTTTAACAAGAGAGTATTAAAATACTCCTTTGTCTGTTTTATTATTTATTTAAATATGTATTGATTTATCACTGGGCCGGACAGGGGGGCAGACACGGGGATGGGGGGGCACAAACAGACAGCACATAGAAAGGACAACACCTGTAAGAGAAGGGGGATGGAAGGTGGGACAACAGGGAAAAGCAGAGAGAAACACCAATTGCAGAAAGCAACGAAACCTGCAATAGAACAGAGAGGGGGGCTTGGGGAGGAGAAAAACAACAACAAACAATCAAACAAACACAAACAAAAACAAACAAAAATAATAATAATAGTAAAAGACAACCAGCCGAACAGCAGCAATAAACAGCTGACATAGTAAGACAACTAAAAGAAAAATGAAAACAAGAAACAGTCACGCACACTAAATAAACAACACTGCACAGCCATGAGAGCTGGAATAATAACAATTAATTTAAATAAGTAACTGAAAGAAAAGCATCAGGAATAATTCTACCAGGGACAACCTAAATTTGTTTGTGTCTGTGTGCGTGTGCTAGGCCCATACTCTACCTGCACACATCAACAAGTTGCTCCTCACACAGTCAGATGGCTTCCTTCAGTGTGCTGAAGTGTTTAGCAACTCTGTTTGAAGACAATACTACCAACCATGTCTTCCTTCTATTTCACGTGGATGGTCTGACCTGCAGAGTTTTCATTTAGCGACTTATACGGACACAGAACTGCAGGAAAGTGAGCTGTTGTTTCTGAGAGCCACATGGTCAGTTAGCCGAAGCTAAATCTGGTGTGCACTTCTATTTGAGTATTTACGGTAGAACTTGTTGCTCTGCTTCAAGAAAAACGCCATTCAGGGTGAAAAATCAACGGTGGTGTTGTGTCAGGAGATGCAGTGACTTAACCAGCAGTGAGTAATAAATATTATGAATAATACGTGTAATTTGTTAAGCTATGAGGAGAGTAAAAGTCCGCTAGCCGCTAGGCTAATTTACAGTATGTAGTGTTAATATCATATAGGTTAAAGCTTTTAAGCTAGTGGTGGTGACTAACAAATAAACTAATCTTGACAGTTACCATTAAGAAGAATTTTGTGCTTCTGTTAAATGTGATTGCTATTAAGAAGTGTTTTACGTGTGGTAATGAAGTCAATTTAAAGTTAACTTTACTGCACTTAACCAGTCAAAATGATTTAATGAAGGCTAGTTACTGTACTTCTATGTCTTAAACAGAAGACAGGAGGAGGAATGTGAAGAACATAACCATATTCGTCAGAGAAAAAGAAGGAGGAGGAGAAGAAGAGCAACAAAGAAAATAATCCCCAAATAATAAAATAAATTCCTTTTATATTCCCCCTTACATGCCTTGTTGTTTGTGTGTAGATACAGAGGAAGAATGGAAGAACAGCACACATCTCATCGTTACTGTGTGATTATAGAGCATGGGAGAACAGTGGATAATTTTAATACAGCCCACATCCCTAATATTACTGTGTAACTATAACAAGTGTAAATGGAAATGCTCCGTACTTGTATAGCACCTTTCTAGTCTTTTCGACCTCTCAAAGCACTTTTACTCTACATCATTCACTCACACTCACATTTATACACTGAGCCTAAGTGCTCAAACAGAAATGCAGCCTGGGGGAGCCGGGATTGAACCACCGACCTTTTGATTAACGGGAAATCAACGTAAGCATTGCGGGGAGGGGTGACAGTTGTTACACATGTTTAATTAGGGTTATTGGTTGCATTTGAAGCAATAACTTTTACTTCCAATCAAAGTTAGGATGTTAACCAATCAGATAATGCAAAAGCAATTTAGTGATATTCCCAAAGTTATGGTCTTGGCTCGTCTTGAAATAAAATCCCGAGTCCTCAATGTCCGAGACTGAGACAAGACCGAGTACAAAGGCGGCCGAGTCCGAGACGAGACTAAGACCATCAAAAAGTGGTCTTAAGACCGGTCTTAAAGAGGTGGTATTATGCTAATTTTCAGGTTCAAAATCTTATTTAGGGGTTGTACCAGAACAGGTTTACATGGTTAAATTTTCAAAAAACACCATATTTTTCTCATACTGCACATTGCTGCAGCTCCTCTTTTCACCCTGTGTGTTGTACGCTCCTCTCTTGAGCTACAGAGTGATGCATCTTACTTGTACAAAATCTTTGTTGGGAGTTGCACATGCGCAGTTCCCAGGTAAGGACTACAAGCCAATCAGAAGCAGAGAAGGGCGGGTCGTAAGAAACAAGGTAGTGTGATCCAAATCAAAGCCGCTTCAGACTGAAACCGTAACCTAGCAGATGGTATAAGTTACTCATAACCACACAACATCATTGTTCCACATCTTACAGAGTCGGAGTTGCATCGTCTTTTAGGACTAAACGTTGAACTGTTGCCGGTGTTCTGACGATCTATGCTGCCTTGCCGAAAAATGCGACCATAGTGCAAATCGATAGACTCGACTATCTGATACCAGGGTTGGTTCCTCTTCACTGTGGTCTATGTTGGTATCATCTTTAGAGCTGTTGTCCTCATTCTCAGGTCCATTTTCTTCCATGTTAGAGTCCTGTTAAAATGTAACTAATGTTAATTTTGTTTTTTCATTTAGTGCCCAAACACAACATCTGAATGGCTGGAGATTGCTGATGGATTCCAGAAGAAGTGGCAGTTCCCCCACTGTCTGGGTGCTTTGGATGGGAAACGTGTAGCAATTAGACCTCCACCAAATAGTGGCTCTCTCTTAATTGCAATTACAAACAATTTAATTCCACAGTACTCATGGCCCTGGTTGACAGCAACTATAAGTTTATATTAGGGCTGGGCACGTTAATGCGTTCATTTACACGACAATTATTTTATTGCACGTTAATGCAGTTTTTATTTTATTATTATGAAAGTCCGTTGCTCACTGGCTCTGAATACACATACAGTCAAACCATGGGTCACAGGAGGGGCGGGATGTTGATCAGCCTGGAAATCACCCACCCGAACAAGCAGTGGAGGTAGGCTTTGGCAGACTACACTGTCATCTTTTTTCCATATTTTTCCACCCGCGATCCGTTATCACGGCAGCAGGTGAGCCGCTTGCTTGTTAATGACGCAGCCTATCAAACAACTCAAACAGCCGAAACCAACATCTGCACCCTGTGTTCAGTAACGTGCGGGGAAATCTTGTCAATGGTAGGCTGTGACCTATCAATGTGGCATACATGCCTATATTCACTTAATGCAGCAGCCCATGTTCATCATCACTGTCTATTGCTGCCTAGGGCATACAGCGAAGTATGCAATGAGCGTCTAGCAACAGCGCACCAGGATTAAAAAAAGAACTACAAAACAGCATTTTAACCCTTACAAAATGCACTATCGCACAGACATGGACGTACAAATGTGGCAGAGGTGACGGCGCACCAGGGTATGGAAGAGATAGCATTTTGGTGTCAGCGCACAGCAGGCTTATATTATAGCACACTATAATACAACATATACAAGCCAATATAACGGTTTAAAAATAATAAATTAATAATTTAAAAGGGGGTGCTTACTTTTATTTGTAGACGAAGTCCATGCGTCTATCCCCTCTGGACAAAGATGTCAATTACTTTGTTGTAAAAGTCCTTTTTGTTGGGTGTATTCCTCATTTTTCATGAGTCTCTCCTTTTCAATGGAAATAAGAGCCAAGGAGGAAAGTCTGTTCTGCTCTATTCTGTTATGGCTGTAGGTTTTAATACGCTTTAACGCAGAAAAGCTCCTCTCCACAGATGCGGTAGTAGATGGTATAGTTAAGACCAGCTTCAAAAGTTTTGTGGCCTCAGGTACAGTCTCCTGCAGATCATGGTCGGTCAAAAAAGTAAGCAGCTGCACAGGAGTCATTCCTTGGACCGTTTCTGGACAGTATAGGCCCACCAAATCAGACTTTAATCAGATCAAAGAATTTTGCACATGTGGACAGGCTCATGTGGACAATTTTTGATCATCAAATTTACCTGACATCTCGTGAATTTTTTGCAGTCAACTAAGCCAAGGAAATTCAGCTCCTCCAGGTGGTCAAATCTGGTTTTCATTTGTACAGTGATGTTGTCATGAACGCTGTAGAATAATCTTCTCCTCTCATCTCTAACAGTCGTCTGGTCAGTTTTAGATCGTTACTTTTCTCTTCAAAGCGATCATAAAAACTGTCAAACTGCTCTCGCTGATTGTTCAATACACGCAAAGTGTCTCTGATGCGCATAGTTTATAGGCTAATGTCCATTGCCTTGTTTTGAAGCAGACGAAAAAGCGCGTCAGTCAGATTGAATATGCCATCGTATACCATCAGGAGAAAACAGGTGGATGCTTTTGAGACCCACAGATCAAATCCTGAGGCCATAGCGAGGGTCTCTCCATCCCAGTCATCTGAGTTCTCCATCATCTTCTGGAACACTTGGCGGAGATCTGGTAGGTGTTGGAGGATAGTTTATACCAACCTAGAATTTGAATTCCCCCTGACAGATGATGCTTTAGGGATGCGACATTTTACAATTTCATCCAGTAAATGTGTGCGCTTGGTAGACTTGCTGAAAAATGATGCTAGCCCTTCAACAGTCTTGAAAAAAACTTTACACTCCGGAATGGATTTGCTGATTGTGAAAGTACTAGATTCAATTTATGCGCATAGCAATGCGTGAAAAAGGCTTTGGGTATCTCTCTTTGATTTTTGCCTGTACTCTGTTAAGCTCTGAGGCCATCACTGCAGCTCCGTCATAGGTTTGTGCGATCAACTTTTCAATACAGTTATACTTTTCTAATACATACTCTGATATTCCCTGTGCACTTCTGTCATTACTCACTTCATCAAAGCCCAAAAAAGCTTCTTTTACTTCACTTGCACTGTTGACATATCTCATCACTACTGATATTTGAGCCTTATTTCTAATGTCCGTGGTCTCGTCCACTTCTACTGCAACAAAAGATGTTGCTTGAATGTCATTTTTTATATGGCTTCTGATAACCTCAGCAGTGGCTTCGATTAAGTCATTCTGAATCCGATTTGATGCGCCGGCAAACACATTTGATGAGCTTAAGTGCGCGGCTAACTTGTCATCTTTTTCTGCCAACACATGTAACAGTTCAACGTAATTTCCTTGATTGGCAGAGGTACTGCTCTCATCGTTTCCCCGAAAAGCCAGCTCTTGTTTGGCAAGGTAGCATGTCACATCTGTGAGGCTTTTTAATATCTCCCTGTTTTCCTTTACCTTTGTATTGTGCGCACTTATCTGGAGCCTGTGCTGCTCATCCAGGGCCATGTCAATGCGACTTTTGCCGAAGGTTTTCAAGGCGATCTATGAATGGACATGGGCCGTAGATTTTTCATGCTTCAGAAGAGCTCTTGGTAGATTGTTAAGGTCACTATATCCCGCTTTTATCCACACACTGGCGGTGCTGGAGGAAAACAGAAAAGCTTGTTAGTCTGGCTGCAGCCACACAGCCAGTCCTTCTTTTGATACCACTCTGTTTGAAAGGTTTGTGTTATCTTTTGTCCCTTCTGCTGGGTAAGATCCTGTAGCGCAGGTGTTGATTTCCCGTTAGCGACCACAGCTCTTTTTTCATCATAAGACAATGTTGAAAATCTTTTTAATGATAGCATGTTCGGCGTTGAGCTATCCGCTGCTAGGAAACGCTAGGCGCTAGATGCTATCGGGAAGCGCGGAGTGACTGAGAGCGAGTGGATATCACGTGACATGGACGCAAGGTGGTCTCTGCCTCAACATTCGTAATTCAAGACAGCGTAAGAACTGACTGCGCATGTGCAAAGCTACCAAAATTACGTTGGACCAAACTGTAGAGGCACTGCTAACCTTTGCCTCAGTGGCCATGGCCTTGAGTTTCTTGCATGAAACAGCAGTTTTAGGAGCAAACAATGGCAAAAGGAGTATATTAAACTTTTAAAACGAATATTCTGACCACTTTACTGGAGTATGTGTATTCCTGAGAATTTTTTTACAAAAAATAATATTTGAAATATAATAAATGCAATTATAATGTGGTGAATATTAAGCTCTCATTAATTTCAACATTTCCTTGGGTGAGGCACTGCCTACCCTGCCCGCACATCACTGCCTGTGTTCAATGCTGCTTTAACGTTACCAGGTCTGTGCTTGTTAAATATCCACCGCGACTTGTAACGTCATTTCAAGTTTTTAACAGAGTCAAGTCTGTGTGAACACACGCACCGACCCCGCTACACCCGCCCCCATGCCAACGTCCATCCCGATGTTTCAATGTAGTTTTGTAGACATCGCCCAACCCTACTGAAAGACTGTTTCTGCTGCTCCTGATAAAAGATACCAGATGCTGATACCTGTTCAGAAAAAACCCCACAAGAAAACGGGATTCTGATGGTGACTTTGTTTTCACAAGCTAGATAACAGGTAATGCCCTGGCAGTGGCAAATAGCTTTGGCTTTATATTTGATTTGATTACATTACATTAATGTTTAAGTTGAGATTTACATGAAATATTTTATTGCTGCTGTGTAAAGGGAATACTGCTGGTAAAAAGCACCTTATTTTTAAAGTGTTTGCAAACCACATGTTATTACACTTGTGTATATAGCAGTACATTTAAATTAAAATTGCGCACACTACTTTAGAATTCATTATTGAATTTTCTGCCTAACAATGCGATTAATCGCGATAAATAATTTTTCTTTTTACAAAAACAAGGAAATGCATGTTAATTTACACATTGTAAATAGCAGTTTTCACTCACCAAATCCTTGCTCAAGCAACAAAAACAGAATCAGCGATGTGGACAAAAAGCAAACACAAAATCCTCCAAAAATGGAAAAGAAAGTCTGAATGGAAAAGGTTTTACTTCTTCAAATATTACATGACAAAATGCTTTTGGTACAATAACATTGCAAAACCACTTGTCAGCAAAACTGGGTATTTTTTGTGTCACTATTTTCTGAGAAAAAGATTCCATGTTATTTAAATCCTGTGCTGAGCAGATGTGATTTAATTGCTATAGGTCAAGAAGCTAAGATCTCTGAGGGTCAGGGTTGTTTGTTCTTTGTACACACTTGGAAAACAAGTTTCCTGCCTTGCAGTTTTGTTGTTTATATGGACTTACTGACACAATTCCTAAGCATTCAGTTGACATGAGGACTACAGACAAGAAAGGTGAGAGGAATATAATGGATTATAACAGCTACAGAAACACAGAACAGATAACACAGCGTAAACAGTGCTGCAGTAGTCACCCTACAGCCCTCCCTCTGCTCAGCTTTTGGCTCCTTTTAAAAGGAGAGTTGAACTGACTGTTTGGTAATGAGGCTCAGCTGTGCTCTCTCCCAGCTGTGCTGGTTTACACAAGTAAATGTAGGTACATGGGTGACCTAACACAGTATGAGTGAAGCTTTGCTTGTACCTATTGCAGGCATCGAATGAGGTTTTGCTCTTGACAGCTTGCATTATTTTGCTGGAATTTTATAGATGCAATAAAGACATAAAAATTATGAAACGTTACTAAAGATGTTATTGTAGCATATCTACGTATGATTTTTAATACAAATTGTGAATATTAATATTTCAGAAATATTAATTCATAAATCCTTGTTAAGGGCACCACCTAAAGATTTGCTGTCCGCCTAAGGCTTTACGAACCTCAAGTATAGCTGAATAATTATACAATTATTTCCTATGGATCGGTTAGTAGTAATTATCTTGAATCAATCTAATCAATCAGTCAGTCTCATAACGAAGGCGTAAATCCTCTGTTACAGTGACCTGGAGCTAAACAATACACACACACACAGTTCCTGTGATTACGGTGAAATTTATTAACCAACTAAAAGGTGGTTTAAAGAAGAAATAAACAATGGCTAAACAAACATGATGTAAACTATGAGAATGTAGTGGAGTTCAATGTAAATTGAGTTTTCTATTGTGGGGAGAATTTGATTCATAAGGAGCATGATAACTAATAATGCAGGTTATGATACTAACTCGGTTAAATTTGGCTAGGAGTTTTAGGCTGGAATGATTAAGGATTAAAGTTAATGGATTAACAGACTATTGGACATCAACAACCACAGAATGCAGGGTTTTAGCCTTACTGCTTGTTGTTTCTCCAGCCGGTTGGTGTTCGTCCAGCATCACGCTGGCTGAGTTTCTTGCATTCTCGGTTGAGACGGATTAACACGCCGTCTACTGGTCGCTTTCTCTGCCAGGGAATTGCTCCGGAGATCCGTCCTCAATTGGCTTGGTTTGAAGAAAACTTGCAGTGGTAGGATTTTAGCTGGGTTTAGTTGTGGGTTTTGATTGTCCTTTGGGTTACTGCTAGTGCAACGGACACACATAGCTGGGTCTGAACTTCAACAATAAAGCTTAAAGGAACTTGGTCGTTCTTGAATTCAAAGTTGCACGACTGAAACAGTCTGATAACTTTTAACAAAAAAACAAAAGAAAATATAAAGCAAGTAAGTTGCTGGAAACAAGGGAAAGCCGAAGTC
>NW_024043372.1:32099185-32118185 GCF_014851395.1 Micropterus salmoides
AAAATGACTCAAGAGACGTCTGAGCCTTTAAAGGAACTGTTAGAATGTTCTCATTGTTCAATTTCCTCGCAAGGCAGCATGTCTTTTTTAAAATTGTCCTTGTTGTTGCTGCATCTCCATGTGCCACTACTTATGCCTATTCAGTGATATTGCTGTACTAAGTATTTCTCCTTCTTGTACTAAGCCAGTTGAATGGTTAAATTCACCACATTGTCAGACAAAATAAACATAATAAAAAATTAAATACAGCAGCTGTGCTGCGAGATTGGTCTTTTGACATTTGAAATGGGTGAGGACAGACAAGGTTAGAAGCAACAAAAGGTTCAAGTACAGCCATAAAACATATGTTACCAAATCAATAACTGCATCTAAATTAACTGTGTAAAGTATGTTTATGCTTGTAAAACTCGGAAAAATGGCTGAACCACATTAAATATGTTATAAATGTGGCTGCTGATGGCAAGCACGGCAACAACCGCCATGTCCATACTTTACACTTCCGTGCGTGTTAAATTAATGATTAGTGCTTCAAAAGTTCCACAACCGTAACGAGCTCTGTAAAGGTTCAAGGACAGATCGCCATGTGCTGGACATGACCTGTCTTCAAACTTGGAAGCTGTAAGTGTTGCCATGTTTTATGTTGTTTTACTGTTTATTTTAAAGGTTAGCTAACTTGGCGTTAGCATATTGTGCGGCTAATGTAGCTAGCAGGCAAATCTAATAAAAGACATATATGTATATATATATATATATATATATATATTTCAAAATTAAAAAGAAATTTGACCATTGAACAACAGTGCTGTACACATAGGCCCACAGTAGGATGGCAGAACTTTCCCTATGCATGTATGCCAAGCTGTGTGTGAGTAGGCTACACATTTCAGCTTGTGAATGGGGTTTTGTGTTGTGATTGTTTGATGCACATTTTAATGCCAGGTGATAATGAAGGGGTACGGGGCTCCCACTTGAACAACTGTGGCTCAATGCCAGAATATATAAACACATTTATAGTCCTTTCCTTGGTTTCAGGTAGCCAAAGCTAAGCCCAGTGGTGGACAGTAACAAAGTAGTACTGTACTTGAGTATTTTCTTTTCATGCCACTTTCTACTACTTCACCACATCTCAAAGGGAAAAACTGTAGCTACTTATTACTTTTTCTGACAGCTTCAGTTACTAATTACTTGAAAAAAATAAGCTTTTTACACACAAAACATATGAAGAGATTCAAAAAATAGGATGTTTTGATATAAATTAAATTACTTAACAGTTTATACAAATGCAGCTAGTAAAACAACCTCAGTTTAGCTAATTGACTGAAATTTAATTGGCAACTGTTTGTCATTTTTCATGTAAAACCATTTCAGGGTTCCAGCTTCACAAACGTGAAGGTTTGCTGCTTTTACTCTTGATTATTTAAATGTATTTTTAATCATTTTAAGGTTTGGACTGCCAAAACAGGCAGTGTGAAGGTGTCATTTAGGGAACTCTGATGACATTTTTCACTATTTTCAAAAGAAAGAGAGAAAATCAGCTTATTAAAATAAAAATAATTATCAATTGCAGTCTGAGTTCAACCTTAACCAACTACATTAATGCATGAGGAATAATAATCTAATATAATATACAATAGTATACAGTCATAGGGGAAATTTTTCTTTCTGCTGTAAGTAGGCTAATTTTACTTTTAATTGGCTACTTCTACATTTTCTAACTTATAGCCTACCTAAATACTTTTACTCAACTTTTCCAATGCAGAGTATTTTTACAGTAAGGCATTGGTACTTTTATTAAATTTTTTTAATTGGCCCAAGTTACTTTGCTCACCACTGGCTAAAAATGCCAAAGCTTCTGGTTGGAGGTTGGAGAGTTTTTGACTGTATCAATAATAATTTAGCACGCATTTGGCTACACTCTCCAATATCAGCTGCTCTCACTATCTTTGATCACTGACAAGTGATTTCGTCCAGGAATCGTAAAATCAAAATGCTAAACAAAAAAATCCATAGTTACCACATCCATTGGGTCTTTGCGCTTCCAACTTCCACTCCGTGTGTGCACATGCATCCATGTTGCCTGGTAATGTACGTGCTTGCAGCGGGATCATGGAGTTTACCCGGGAACAGCACATTTTAATTTCTGATCTGCTTAACAGCTCTGGCATTTAGTAGGCTACAGGGATTACTTAGTTATGAACTCGACACAAAAATGATCGTCCATTAATTGAATATAGCGGGACAACGTCGAGGATGTTATCCCTTAACTTCTCAGCATGAGAAATACAAGGTGTTGCTTACTATGCTATATGGCACCAAATAACTTCATTGATGAAAAATGCGATAATACTGCATACCGTGCTGTTGAGCCCCAATATGTTACCGCAGGGCAAATTACTTCACCACAACAGCCCTAACTCCACTTCTGAAACGCTTCCAATGGACATTGAAACTGCAACAGAGCCATGACTGAGCCAGGGCAAATCATCAGTTGATAGATCCAGATACAATAAAATCAAATCACCAATAACAGTTCCTTTCTACTACCTTACAAATAATGGATCCTCTAGCATGGCGAATCAAAGTAAGAAATTACACCCTCTAAATAAAAATCAAATCCATATTTTACAAAGAAGTCCAACAAAATAAATAAATCAATGTTGGCCAATGACATCTACGTAAAAACGAGACTGTTCTCCCAAGACAAACAAGTCAGTCATTGCAGCCAGTGCCCCAAAACGAGGTTGTTGAAGGGACAGCGCCCTCTAGCAGCTGTAGTAATTATGATGGGAGAAAAGGAGGAACGTTGTTATAGGGCTACAAAGTCTGAACAGGGAGGAGGTTGTGGTGGATGGGTCAACAAAACATCAGACTACAACACAGCTGTTCATTTCTCATTTCCAACTGACATGAAAGCATGACCATTGACATACCATAACCTTAACCACATTTATTGTTGTAACCATGATGACAAAGCCTTCCTAACCTTAATAAATGGTAAATGGCTACACTTATGTAGCGCTTTTATCCAAAGTGTTTTACAAAACTATAGACTTCATATGTACTAATTCACGTGAACCTTCACATGAACAATTAAACTTTCAATCCGTGTAACAACAAACGAAGCTGAGTTTGCGTTGCAGTATAAATTTCCACAAAAATCAATGTAAAAAAAAACAGTTTCAAACATCCAGCATGTGGTAACTGGCCTAAAATGAGGCTTAACTTTCACACAATGCTCCAACAATGCACCAGCGTGTGTACAATAAACACTAGAGCCACATAAGGTGGGCAAAATGCTAATGGCAAATTCAACTGACTGGGATGTTTTCAGGGCCGCATCTTACAGTCTGGATGAGTTATAAGTTAACAGAGGCTGTGACATCCTACATCAGCTTCTGTGGGGACTGCTGTGTACCATTACACACCTTGGTGAGTTAACAATGTTAAGTTAACAATTACAAACTGGTTTACAGCTAAGTTCAGACAGCCATGGTTGGTAAAAGAAGAAGCGTTTAGGAGTGGAGACAGGGCCAGGTTTAAGGAGTCAAAATTAAGGTTTAGCAGGACGGTGCGACAAGCTAAACAACTGCACTCAGAGAGACTACAACACCAGACTCTGCTTCTGTCTGGAGGGAGCTCAGACAGATCACCAACTTCAAACCTAATGGCCCCCACTCCATTAATGTCGTCATCCCCTGTGACTCCACTGATCAACTCCAGTCCACCAGCAGGAGGGGCCTGTGGCCTTCAACAACTGCCCACACCAGAAACTCTCTCCATCTTGGAGAGACGTCAGACTGTTCAGGAGGCGGAACCCCCGCAAAGCAGCTGGGCCAGACTCTGTCTCCCCATCACAGACCCACTTTTGGACCCACGGCAGTTCCACTACGAATCCAACAGTCTGTAGACAATGCAGTAAACATGACTCTTCACTTCATCCTCCAGCACCTTGATTCCTCAGGAACCTGTGCCAACACCAGCTCGACTGCAGGACAAGCTCTCCCAGCTGAGCATGCCTAACTCCACCTGCACCTGAATCACAGACTTCCTGCCTGACAGGAGGCAGTGGGTGACACTCGAAAAACATGTCTCTGACTCTTGAATCATCAGCACTAGTTCTTCTCAAGGCTGCATTCTTTGCCCTCTGCTCTTCTCCCTGTATATCAGAGGTCACTAATAGGCGGACTGCGGTCCGGATCCGGACCCAGCCGCCGTCCTCTCTGGACCGCCGATCTACAGCCCATTTATTATTGAGACTTACTACCTCGTGACGGAGCGTTTCTATTTTAACCCGCGCAGCTTTTCTAGCATTTACTGTACTGGTTTAGAGGACCAGGAAACTCACAGACCAATCGCATGTGCTCCAATCGTCTCATGTGACGCTGCTCAGCCAATCAAATCTGTGCATACCGATGCTTGCGAGTCGAGTCCGCGAGATTCACCAGAGACGTTTTTGAAACACACCCGAATTGAGGAGACGAAAGATAAAAGAGATTTCACATGACTTTTAATCAAGAATGTACAGATTTTTACATGTACATTCCTCCCACGGGCAGTTCAAAACCAGAATATCTCATAGATCTCCAATATGCTTCAATGCTCTTAAGACAGTGGAGATGGTTGTGGACTTTAGGAAGAGCCGGGCCCCACCCACCCCAATCACCCTGTGTGACTCCAGCTTCCTGGGCCCCATGATCACCCAGGAACTAAAGTGGGAGCTGAACATCAGCTTCCTCACCAAGAAAGCACAGCAGCTGAGGAAGTTCAACCTGCCAGAGACAATGATGGTACGCTAAACACCGCCATCATTAAGTCCATCCTCACCTCCTCCTCCTCCTAGATTGGCTGCAATCTACCATCTCTCCAGGACCTGTATGGACTCTGAGGTTGGCACGAAAGATTGTGGCTGATCCCTCCAATTTGCAACTTAAAAATGATGTGGGACATAGTGGGGAAGGGAGAGGGGCAATGGCTCCTTGGACCCTGTACTTTTGGCGCCCATACCATAGTGTTGTCACATCGATATTTATTTTTTTAACAGTGATGTAAAATGGTTTTGGGAGGTACAGACAAATGATGTTGTATTACCGACAGGGCATTTACCCCAAAAGTTAGTTATGAAAGCCCGAAATTGATGTGGGATAATCAGAAGTTGCTGTACTCAGAACTGAGTTCCAGAGCAATGTTCAGGATCACATTAAGAGAACTATTTAAAAAAAAAAAAAGAGTTCCTATATTTTGCTCAGTCCTACATGTTATGTTTATATCCAAGATATGCAACAGCAAATACGTCTTGAGCTAAACATAATGCTGCCCAGATTAAGTTTCCACCATCCATCCTGACCGCCTCCCTACAAATTTCAGGCAGTACATAAATGTAGCTTATCATTCACTCAAAAAAACACTGTCTCTGAACATAATCCAGGCAGCAATTACATTTATCATCACAACATAATTGGGAAAACAATTAAGTACAAAGACTGGGTGATGCACAAATAGCACCATGTTGGACTGCTCCAGCAAAAGTATTGGCACTGTATTGAAGTAGCATGGGTAAAATTCAGAGAACTACATTGCTGCATTTCTTACCCATGCACACTCAAACAAACCTAGTAGCTGCTTTTTTAAAGGATAACATCTCACTGTGCAAATAGTTATTGTGAATATCTCTGTCTTACACTGATTTATCGTTTCAGAGTTCTGGAAATTCAAACTATTAATTTCTCTTACATTATTGAGAGCAGGATATTATTTATGGAAGCAGTGGCCTTCAGTCCTTGACAGTACTCTTAAAGACATCCGCCCATGGCAGGTTTAAAGTTTAGAACATTTCTTTTGGCACAGCAAACTGTGTGCAGCTTGCCACAAATACACACGAAAAAATCTGGCTCCGTTGATGTGTAAAAAAACATAGGTGTAGAATAAATCCAAGTGGGAGCAGCATGAGAGGTTGACAGAGTACAGTGTGTGCCGTAAGTAAGTATTTAAAGTAGCTGTTTTTTGACAATAATTTACACAGTGCACATAATATCACTCAGTAGTAAGCCTATATAACAGTGATGACTATGCAAATGATTGCGCAGTTAGTTATTGCACTTACTGCAGTAGGTGGGGGAGTGGAACCAGTGTGAAAGAAAGTTGTCATAAAGGTGGATATTAACAATCCACTCACCAAGTAGAATGTGGATATTGAATGTTAACAAATAACATTCAATGGAAGCGTTTTGGGACATTTTTAATGCCCGTGCTTTTTGTGAACTATTTTATTCTACAATATTCAAGCATGGTAGCTACAGTACGGTTAGGGTTAGGAAAATAAAACCCCCATTTAAGGGAAAGATCGTGGTTATGCCAGATAAACCATGGTTTTGGTATTGGAGGTCTGAGACAGGAGGCAAACCCTGGATCATCACTTTAAAGAGGAACATTTTACTCACACACCCTTACCTTTCTCTGTGCTACAGTACAAGACATTTTCTCTGTTAGTGAAGTAGAAATGCAGATGCAAGGGGGAAGAAGTTGTTAATGTGCGCAAATGTTGTGGTTCTGTCAGGAGGCGCTGGCCACTGGAATACAGTGCAGCTAGAAGTTTGAAGCTGACAGCACCTGCTGTATGTGCAGCCTGGTGTCTGAGCCAAACCAGACTTGAATGGACAAGTTAAGGACAGATGTATGAGGAACTGGACCACTGTAGTTTGCCATGGATTTAATTTCTTTAGCTGCATGAGGTCCACGCTTGCCTCTATTGAAAGCACATGAGAATAGTTCACAGCAGGCCCAGTTACATAGTAAAATTACTGAAGGGGTTTCTGAAAGGTGGGGCGCACTACCAGAGCAAGAAATTAAGCATTCAGCAACTGGACTTGACGAACTAGCAAGGAACAAAGGAAGTGAACTTTGCTATAGCAGCCCGGCAGCACTTGTAGAAGCAGCAGCCGGTGGTTCCTTCAAACTTCACTACACTTTTTTTCCCATCTGTGTTTTCTGGCTTTATTGCTGAAATGCGCATTCCCTATGAAAGAAATGCTGACACTGAAAAAGGAAGACTTTTTGTTTTATTCAATAGCAGCGGACCACGATCCACCCGGCCCGATCGCCAAAGTGATCGCTCAGAGCACAGGATAGAAAGTCGGGATACGACCCATGTTGTATGGCTGTTCGTAAAGGTCCAGTCTGTACAAAATGGGACTCATTTTGCAACAGGAATCAGAGACTGTTGTTCCCACATATTTACAGAGACCGGCCCCATCTACATCCGAGTCAATCACTCAGCGACTCTGGCAAGATGAGAGGCTGTGGATGGTGGCGGTGTTTTACATCAATGATATTTGGTGGAGAAATAGCCTATAGCCTTTGTATATATATAATTGTATTGTTTTATTTTATTTTAGGCGGAGAGGCTCAGGAGGATGACCTGGAGGCTAACAATATAGGCGGGACCGTGCTGGGTATTGGCGACAAAGGTTGGGTCACTCTGGTGGTTGGCAATGAAGGCTGGAGGTCAGGAAAGGCAGCTGGCACCATAAGATACAGCTCAGGTCGGGGCAGGCTGCTGGATAAGCATCCAGCATCTAGAGTGCACTGGAGGCTGGAGCAGGAGGTAGACAGTGTAACACTGTCATAGAATGTAAAAAACAAGTGGACGTAGTCAGCTGTGACGTCACCCATTGGTTTGTGGACTGCCATTTGGGATTTTGGCCGATGCCATGTTGATTTTTTTGTAACCAGCCACAGGACATGAAGATGATTTGACAAGACAGTGGCCCTAGTAAGCTTGGTTAGTTAGGTACATCTGTAATTCACGTGAACTGTGATTTCTAATTTTTGCTAGTGAGAAAAAGGCTTAAAACAAAACATACTTACCCAAAAAAATAAACAGCCAATCTAATAAGCTTATTCAACTGCCTGGTTAAATTTACACAGTGCAGTGGATAGAAGTCACTCTAGCCTGATTGACAGGTTGCCATAATAGCGACTTGTCAATCACAAGTTTGTCTTTTGTCAATGCTTTATTGTCTATTGTCTTCTAAATGAGACCATAATTCATTAAATGAATCTGATGAGAAGTAGGGTCATTTTACCATTATTTCTAATGGAACTGAACTTCTTTTTGCAACCCCAGGTGTCGTCCCCTGCTGGCTGTTAGAAAGAAGGCAGGTTTAAGTTACTTCCGCATTGACTTCTTTTGTGAGAGCCAGAGTTCGCAAAATTATAATTGACACAAGAAAATACTACTGCACAAAACAGACAACATTTCTCAATTAATAACTAAACCACTGGGACATTACAGGATATGGTCTGTAATGGAATGTAACATTCCACGGGACAAAACCATCAGAGAAAGCCAAAATCCCCTCCACAGTTCTTAGGAGAGTTGAGGAGAACACAGATAGTGTGAGGTGAATTTCAAATACAAATTCATAACTTAGTCAAAACTTGACACAGAGATGAAACACATTGATATTCAGTGTGATTTAACTTCCCGGGGATATCATTATCTCCTATGTCATTTGTGAATATGTGTCCATAAATCCACCTCGAATTGTAAAAAATCAGAGAATCATGTCAAGTTTTCTTCAGAATCAAAATAATCCAGCGACAGGTGTCTCTACTTCCATGGGTAAACTGCAAATAGAAACTGCTAATAGTTCAATAATTCATCATACTTTCAATAGCTGCATTTTGCCACAATGTAAACAAATATAGGCAAAAATTACCCACATAAGCTCAAATCACTGACCTGGGGTCTCATTTATAAACGGTGCGTACGTACAAAACAGGGCTGGAAACGTGCGGACGCCACTTCCCAAGCAAAGGTTGTGATCTATAAAAAACTATCTTGACGGGAAAATGTGCCTCCTGTAAGTAAACTCTGAACCATGCGTACTCACATAAAGAGGAGAAATGAGAAACGGCGACACATGGCAGATGGATGAAACTGTTTGAAATGAACAGGCCTACTATTGTGTAAAACAAATCAAAATATTAACTGAGTAGTATAGGCTTAAAGCCTTTCTAAATAATTAGACACTTGTTTGTTTGATTTTCCCTGAAGTGCGGGAAAAAAAACACGATTTAAGATAATTTGCGACGTACAAAAAGAACCATGACTGTGGATTTATAAGTCTGAATATTTTTGGCATCCGCCATTTTTGGCTTTTGAGCGAACATACACTTTGAGTGAGGTTTCAACGCACAGTTTTATAAATGAGACCCCAGGGCAGGTGATGTTAAAATTACCCTAGAAATAAGTCGTCAGTGTCATATGTCAGTAGTCATTGTCAGTGCTGTCTGCAAAGTCAACACATTCTCACTCCCCACTGGTCACATATTGAAGTTTAGGGCTCCGCGGTCAAGTTAGCAACGCTTAGCAACAACAAATATGCAATGTCCTGTAAAGTTAGCAACAATACATATGCAACGTCCGGTTAAACTTTCAAAATAAAATGCTAGCATTTCAAAACACCGCCATTTTGAAACGCCACATTGGTAAAGTTGTGAAAGGTTGTAATTTGGTTAGGTTCAGGCACAAAAACTACTTGGTTGGGTTTAGGCAACAAAATTACTTGGTTATGGTTAGGAAAAGATCATGGTTTGGGTTAAAATAACTACGTACGTCAGTTAACACGTAAGCTATCGTCACTTGCATAACTTACGCAATTAATGTAACTTGCCTAATTTAAATAAAAATGTTTAATGTTGACTTTTTTTTCACACAGGACATGAACACCGCTCTCCTGGTTCTAAGTCCGGGTTCTGGCCCGCCATCCACCCCAAACACCTCCTTACTCAGTCTTTTCTGTTAAATATCATATACCTACCTTCAAGGTCAACAACTGACGCTACAGGGCTTCCCCCAATGCGTTGAACTATGATGCTACAGGGATCCCCAGTGCATTACAAACTGACGTCGATGGGTCTTGACCATGCGTCCATATGTGACGAGTCGGGGTGTGAGAACGGGTTGGCAAAGTTGAGAAGTGAGTGTTTCTTCTTCTAGAAAATGATGATCCATAAGGATGCAGGCATGGTCAGTTGTAAATGACTGGAGCACAACAACAGTGCACAAACAAATTCTGTCATTCTTCAGACTCTGAACCCAAAAGCAGACTTTACACAAAACAGAAGTATGAAGATTATTTATTGGCAAAAAAAGATAATGTGGGTCAGAGTAGGTGGCAGATGAGTGGGGCTAGGGCTTGGTTGAAGTCCTGGGTCCAAACGGTGCTTGCGTAAGTATGGCAGATGGGACAGCAAGGTTCGTACTTCAGGAAATGGTCTGGTAGATTGCAGGCAGGCAGAGTGAATTGTTTCAGTGTTCCAGGGTTAGGAGACGCAAGCGCGTGCGTAAACGCCGAAATGTCAGCAGAGCAGAGAGCAACAGGTCAGCAATAAGCTCTTAGCTTAGCAGTAATGTACAGTGTAAGTGACAGTGGCCAGAGAATAAGGACTGCAGCTTCTCAACACTAAATCTGAGCTCCTGTGTATTGCTTGAGTAAAGGGCCCCGAAGTCAGCATTGACATCTGTTGCTAACAGCTACTGTATATTAGCCCTGAGGTATGTCATAGTCATTGTGTTACTGGTTTTGATTCTGTCATTATAAGTGTAGCAGTTCGTGAACAGGAGTGTGTGTTTGATTTTTTGTATTTTGACTCTTTAAGGCCTGCTGTGGACAGCTACAAAATGGCTACTCTTTCAATTAACGAAATTTCAACCATTGAAGAATATCAATATATTACTGAGTAGTCAACCTTGTAGAGTCAATGAAAGACATTAATATATGGTATTGGACAGGACATAGTATCTATTAAGGGGTATTGCACTTAAATATATAAACAGTATACCTTCATTAATTGGCCGCCATACTTTAATAAATCATCTATTGATTAATATTAACGTCTATGTATAGATATTTTTACCCTGTATCAAAAAATCCAAACCTTTATAAAGAAGTTAGATCACATTGGCGGGTGGCCAAGAATGTTAACTGCTCTCACTTCCCCCCAGAGCCAATATATAAGCACTATAAACTCCTATCTCTCACAACTTTCCATTTTAAAAAGCTTGACAATAAATGGTGCAGTGGCCCCAATTACTTCAAAATAACATAGTGGTTCCATGGTTAGACATAACAAATTTATACAGTTTTTCTTTGTAATCACTGCCAGTGCAGTTGTTGATATATGAAAGGTACACCCTCCCACTATATGTCTAATGCCCAGTGGGAAAGCTGACATTTATAATCTTATTTTTGCATTTTTTAGACATATTTCTTAGTTCAAGGATGTCTAAGTCTCAGTATTGCAACATCATATGACACCCAGTGCCAGTGCCTAGAGCAAGCTGAGACATAGAGTTATAAACATATCATAGTGTCTTAGATTTATCCTTTCAATACAAGAATATTTACTGACATGTCTGGTGAGGTGAGAATACAGGTGCCTTGAGCTGTGAATCCTGTCTCTGAGAACTTCTGGCATTTCCCTGCAAATAACTGTATTGCTACATCGGCTACTAGCAAACCCTTCGCACCTTATCCAAAGACTCAAACATCCATCCTGTCTGAAACATGTCAACATCTGAGCAGAGCACCATTAGTCCAGAAGAGAGGAGGTGGATAAAACTTATCATCAATGCACCATTAACCTTTAATGAACTGGTGCTGCATTGTCAAGACAAAGCTGTTCTGAAACTCCCCTTCCCAGGAGGTCAATTTCCTCTCTCTGGGCTGTCCTTGTCAACAAGAATTTTGTCTGACACTGCATCAGCAATAAAGTTAAAGAGCTGCTTTTGGATATGGAAAGAAAATGTGCCTAAATGTATACTGTTAAGTTGGATTCAAAACAAGAGTTACCCATTTAAGCATAACAATATGCAAAGGTAAGATTATAAATGTCAGCTTTCCTACAGTGATCTACAGCGTGCTCTGTGCTGGGCTGCGCTCATCAATAGAGGAATTCCGTTATGTTGTAATAGCTGTTGTTGATGTTGATGATGTAGTATTTTGCACATAAAACACCCCCACATGCTGACTATTTCAGTGTTAATTATGTTTGGCTCATTTGCTGTCTCTGTCGCAGTGGGTCGGCTCCACTCACCATGCCTCTGTTAAAGCAGAACCTGAGCCTTTTGCATCCAGCTCATCTCCTCGCAGCACGTGCTGACCCATACTTCAAGTTTACCCCAGGAACGGTGCAAAGCCATATTTATGATTTGCTATGCTTCGAAGGTAACTTCGAGACCTGACTTGAATGTGCATATGTTTGAAAACTAAATCTAATTTTTTAGAAAGGATATGATCTGAACATGCTGTGATTAAAATGTCCCTGCTGCTATTGGACTTTTGACTATGTTGTAAAGTACTTAAACTGATCCCTGGTTGTGTCATTAGCGAGGAGGCAGTTTATTGACATTTGGCCTGACATTTTGGGAGAAACAGCAACAACTCAGTATGTACTAACCTTATTTACCTACAGTACTCTGGATTCTAATTGGTTCAAAAATAGGATTTAGGAATCCAATATTTGTCTTACACATTTTTATAGCTTCTGACCACTAACTGTGACAATAGTATTTCCCTTAGGTGGGAAATTCCACAGTTACCTCACAATAAAAAGATTCTTGGTTCAAACCAGTCGGCAATGAACACTTTTTCATTCTTTTTTTTTTTTTTTTGATGCGTGCAATTTGAGTCACAATAACAATATGTTGTCCTTCTCATAAGCTCTCAGTCATTCCAGGTTGTTCTCTACAGTAGTGAATGGGTCTTCCACTGTTTTGTTATCCTGCACCATTATGTTGCATTATTGTACATTATGTGGGTCATGTAAGTTACAGTGCCTGAGACCCGCCAAGAAGCTGTGGACCTGAATAACGGTAAAACAACAGTAAATCAAATGTTATGAAGCAAACATTGCCAGATCCATGCTAATGCTAGCTGCCCTTGCCCTGTCTCACTTTTGGCTAGTAGAACAAATCGTTCCACATTGCTTTGTACGGTTACATCTTTTTATGCAGGCTTAAATCAACACTTGCAACTATACTTAGCAATACAACTATAGTATTTTACAATGGATAACGAAAGCAACTGGTCTGATCTAACTTGAGCAAACTAAAACACAATATATTAGTTAGTATACCTATATATAATATATAGTTAGTTTACCTGTCTGACAGGGTTAAAGCCAACTCTAAAAGACATGTATAAAAGTTGTTGTATACAGTCAGTTTATCTGAGAATTAGAAGTAACAATTCAACAAAAATGTGATAGATGTACACATATTTTGCTTTTGGGAAGCCATTTGTTTCCATAGAACTGTTTACGTAGTGGCATACTGCAGCATCAGTTCAGGCAGTGTTCTTTTTGTCTGTTACAACCCCTTCAGTAGCCACATTGCACTGGTTAAGCTTAGGCTGATTCCAGTCTCTGTGAATGAGTAGATAGGAAGGTTTGTCTCATATCTCCACCCTGACAGGCTCAACACACCCCCGCCTCCTGGGACTCCACACCAACAATCCCTGATAGCACAGGACTCGCTTTTCCCCTCATGCACTCAGACACACACACTCCCACTTGGCGAGTCCCGGTTCACGCCTTTTTATTTAAATGCGATAAATATTTAATTTGTGAACGTGTTGTGAAAGATCACACGAGCACGCACAAAAGGACCCTCAGCTGAATATGCAACGCTCTGATAAATATTTCAGTACTCCATTTCCCCAACCCCCAGTTGACTCACCAGGAACCTGGAGCTGATCCTGGCAAGAATTAAACATGTTTTCCTTCCAATATTTATTCTTTACAAACAGCCAGTGCCTTCCTGACTCGCTGGTTTGAAGAGGTTACGGTGATTGGGCTTGATCTGGTGTCCATTTAAGCATGCTCACTTTAATGACATAATACATCTCCCCAGCTCTCTCTTATGAAGGCACAAGACTAATAATAACAATAATCTGCACACTGATATTCCCCCATTGTCTTTCTGAACCTATATATAGTATCAGAATCAGAAATCAGAAAGAGTAGTAATTTACACGTACAAGGAATTTGCTTTGGTGATAAGGTGATAAGGTGCCCAAGAATGATAACTGTTTGCAGAGAAAGAACAACATTGCAGATATTTACATGTGCATTATTTTGGGTATGTGTTGTGCAGAGGTATTGCAGCGGGAGAGGATATAGTGCACATAAATATATAAATTGACAAAATATAAAAATACAGAATAATAATTAACAATTAACAACAAAAATGTGCAATTTGCCAGGTTTGTGCATGATTTGAAATGAAATAATATTTACACGTGCAGAGACATTTGTATTATTTAAAAGGGGAAGTGTCAGTGGGGGGCCTGGGCACACAGGATGATACAGGAGTCACGCAGGGGAGGAGGGTGGGGCTGGGCTCTTTCTAAAATTCACTGCCATCTCCACTGTCTTCAGAGTGTTGAGCTCCAGACTGTTCTGGCTGCACCAGGTCACCTGATGGTCGATCTCCCACCTCTTGGCGGACTCATCCCCACCAGAGATGAGCCCAATGAGGGTGGTGTCATCTGCAAACTTCAGGAGCTTGACGGACTGGTGACTGGAGGTGCAGCTCTTGGTGTACAGTGAGAAGAGCCATATACTATATGTATCACACACACAGTAAACTCTGCCTCTCTCTCTCTCGTTCTCACTCACAGACTTTACCTACAGTACATTACAGTAGCACTACCCCCTGTAATTAATGTAAGTTTACTACAGAGCTATGTAAAAGTCTGAGATTACTTTCATAATGAACTCTCTTGAGCCTTTAATGCTAAAGTCCGTTTTTGTTTAATATTACAGTTTTACATTTATTTCTCCACAGGGTAGCTAATGAAACAACTTGGACCTTGCAATTAACATAAAGCATAACTTCACCTCTCCATCTAAAGATAGATTTAGTTTAGTTTAGTTTCAGAAAAATGCAGTAAATTAAGAATACCAGTAAAATATTTTCAAGGGCAATCCTCACCTACACAACCCCCCACACTTATCAGATTAGAATTTTTTTTAAAGCCCATTACTAATAATTTTGGTGCGGTGAAAACTCCCATGCCAGCGTGGTATGGCGCTCTTCCTTGAATGAGAGAAATTCATCAATAAAGCAATTGTTTAAGCTCCCAGTAGGTTCCAGCACGGCCTGTAAAATTTATGAGCAGCAGTACAAACAGACAGTGGATGGATCGAAAAGGGTCCCGGAGGCAGCCGGAAGAGAGTCCTTAGCAATAACAACACAATCAATCACAGCCAGCGCACGTCAAATCCAACCCCAGGCTCCCCAACAGTGCATTCAAAACATATTCCCACATTCACATGATCGCAGCCCTGTCATCATATCTTACTGTGGGAGTGGCTGATTTTATTAAATGTGTGAGGGTATATAGAGCCCTTCAATCTTTCTATGTTCTATCTATCTACAGTGTCTATCTAGGGGGGTTATTCAAGAACAAGCTGTTACTGTAATTACATTTTGTGAGGCAGCCATTCAGAATTTGAATTTTCAATAAATTCATTAAAATAATTTATGCGTTTATACTGAGGTGTGGTGGCGTCACCATGCAGTATCTTAAAGCAAACTTGGATTCAAATCTTCTATAAAATTAAATAAGCAAACACTGAAAGTTAAGGTAATCTGCCCCATCAGGACAGTGTGGTTTGATCAGTGATTGACAATGATCTGGTAACATAACAGAAGTTTGTGACATCACCTTACTGCGGCTGACTGCCGCCCACTTTAATGAGAAGAAAACAGACAGAAATCTCTAAAACTGTATAAATAACTAAAGCTATTCTAAAGTATGTGTTTATGTGAAACAACATCAATATTAAAAAGAAGCTACTTAAGCAAATTCGCTTTCAAAGTCTTCAAAGGTCAGACAGTTTTGTTAACATTCTGTGATTGAGGTCCATGGACCTCAAAGAGAGTCAGCATTGTTTTTTTTTATTGTGTGTTTTTTATTATGACCAATAAAGCAGCTAAAGAGCCACATATTTTCTCAGTAGACCAAACCAAGCCAGATAAAGAGAGAATTTTGATCATCAGGTGGCCAGAAATTTATTTAAATGACTGTTAATGTACCGAAATATCTGCTTGAAGCAACTGCTTTTTATGAGGTGATAATATGTCTGTAGCTGTCTCAAAGACATGTTTAATTGAAATGTCTATTTTGTGTATTTGTATGTGTAAGTTCATGAATATTTGAGTTCATACAGCCATTTAAAAATAGGAAAAACATGTGAAGATGTTAAAAGGGGTAACATTCACAAAAATGTCTTTTATTTAAATATTGTTAAAAATGTTGTGCTTTTATGTAAGGTTTATTTCAACAAACAACAGAGAATAATGGGAAATGGGTCACATGAACAGAGTTAAGATAAGGGCATAACCATGGCATTATGGGTAAGAGACTATGTGGAGGCAGAGCAGAGCATGCAGAGGAACAAAATAAAGCCCCAAAATAACCGTATTCTGTACTTGGTTCAAGAGGCGCACACGGTAATTGCCTTTCATTTGTTTACCTTTGTGTACAGTACTTGTTGGTGTACTTTACGTGGACAATATTTATGTGTGGTTATTTGGTATGATTTCATTTCATTTCGCTTGTGTTAATGTGTTTGGGCCTGTTTATCAATGGACACTAGCTTGAAAGGCCTTAAAGTGAATGTGAAATGAATGTTTTAAGCTGTATATCTTTTATTTTCTTGTAGTTTTCACGGTGTTTGCTGACGAAGGAGAGAGTTGCGATAAAATAAATCTTGAAAAGACATCTGTATGATGCGTGGCCATTATTTCTTGGGACCAGTGTAGCTACAATGTCTATGTTGTCTTAACAGCTTGTGTACAGCAATGCTCCCAAGTGGCCAAAAAATCTACGCAGGGTTAATTAGTTTATTTTTAATTTTTCTACCCAAACCACTAAATTATTTATCATTTAGTCATGAGGGCTTGTAAATATAATTTCTTCCTCCTAAAACATTTGCAGTGGATTATTAAAAATATTTTGAAACCTGATTTGTTAACAATTCTGTTTGCTAGCTAGCAGTGCTCCTTTTACATTCCTTTTGGCTGGTGCGTTGTTACGTTTCTTGGTGTGTTACAACCACCAACTGCCATCAGCGGAAATTACTTGAAACTATCAGAAGGAATGTAAATTGCATCACCTGCAACCTTAACCTCCACCAGGATTTGGTAAATTTAATTTACCAGCTATGCTAAATCCATCTATGGCTGCTTTGGTTGGTTGTATCTGTAACCAGTTGAGTCAAGAGGACTTTTTAGTAACATTGATAATGCCCCTTGGAAATGTAATTAATATGGCGATGCCAGGCTGTTTCAATGCAATATTGGGGGAATCAATAGGTTAGAATTTAGAATAAACATTTCAACTCTTAATATTTTGGTAATTCATGGGCATTTTTAATATTACCAAATATATGCCAGAATACATAACATTAGTATTAGATTCAGCTTTCAAAGGTACAACATTTATTTTATGCTCATCCCAAGAGAACCCCATAATGTAGCAATATACCAGTTAAAGCCTCTTACTGTATTCAAGCATACCTCAGACTGTATGTAATCATATTCCCATATGTCCACGATCACTCTGTGCACTTGGGAAACTTCTGGGGGTCTCCCTGTTCATGCTTGGAGAGACACATGGAGGGCAGATTTGCCTCTGGCATGCTCACAGCATCAGCCAAGAATCTGCTCATTATTCTTCCCATACAACAAGTAGTGTGGCCCGGATTAGATCGACAGGCCTGGACAACAATCTGAGCCCACAGAGCCAGGGCCAGATAGGCTTCTGATCTATGCACATGAATTTACAGTGAAAGCCAAAAAGAGAAACAGCTCTGCAATTTCAACTGGATAGCAGGAAAATAAGTATTTGGTAGCATGCACCGGTTTACTGCCATTTGCTGCAGAGCTGTCTTCCTTTTCACAGAAAAATGTCATTATTCCTGTCTTTTTTTGAGAGATTAGCATGGTACCATTCCTCTGCATCTTTTACAATGCATGCAAATAACAACCGACTATGCTGTATTAATCACTTGATAGTGTACTTCAGATAGGAATTGTATTAACAGGCACAGCTAATGCAATAAACATACCCCAGACCTAACATTATTCCTAAAAAATTAAAACACCTGTGATTCTTTTTTCTGGAGCCAAATCTCTTTCACTGTCATGTTCATGATGGTTACATGCTGTTTTATGTTATCAAGATAGATTTATTTTAGCATTTGAATATGACTGCCTCAATAGGCGTATTTGAATAAAAATGCCTGCTTGGAATGATTCACAAGCACAACACAAATCATTTTTGCAGTGGGATTTTCAAATATCACACCCACACAAAACTCCAAATAAACATTTCAGAGCCTCCACACTTCTGATCAAATGTTGGTATCTCACATCGTAGTGTTGTCTGTGTTACCACCGCTTTCATCGCAGGATGTTTCTGTGATATAAATCACAGGGTGCTATAGTGCTGTTTAAATGATACATATCACAGCCCACTCAAAGTGGTATTCACACATCACCGTATAAATTAGACACTAGAATTCCTGCATTCGGCCATGTCATAGAAGCAGCTGGTTAAAGAGCAACTTGTAAGTTGATTTTCCTACTGAATTTATACATTTTATATGCAATTTAGAAATATAATTTTATATATTATTAAATATTTTATATTAAAAATATAGGATATCTGAGGAATAGTAAACAGCTCTATTTTATTTTATTTTTTGCATAATATCAGATGACATAAGGCACACAAATTCTACAAACTCCAGCCTGTCAGGACATCGAGTCCAGTTTGCCAAACAGGAAAAGGAATGGTGCAAGCTTTGCTGCCAGGGTGCATGTTGTGCAGGGGAAGAGACGGATCTCCCTCTGTCTCATTTATCTCTCTCTTTTTCTCTCAGCTCTTTCTGTCTCTCTGTCTCTCTTTGCCCTGCAGTACAACAC